>NW_027460692.1:0-41734 GCF_050947875.1 Dermacentor variabilis | reverse complement strand
TATCGTGTGGTTTTGCAGAAAACTGCGTCCGCGTCTACCAAAAGATGCATGCGCATGCTTAAAACGCGTTTGGCACAAATCCATGTGCGGGTGCTAAAAAGAGCAGCATCGGCATGCTTTTCACGTCGTTTGGTAGAAATCCACACGCGCGTTCTGCAAAAGCACCATTTGCATGCATATCGTGTGGTTTTGCAGAAAACTGCGTCCGCGTCTACCAAAGATGCATGTGCATGCTAAAAACGCGTTTTGGCACAAATCCATGTGCGGATGTTAAAAAGAGCAGCATCGGCATGCTTTTCACGTCGTTTGGTAGAAATCCACACGCGCGTTCTGCCAAAAGCACCATTTGCATGCATATCGTGTGGTTTTGCAGAAAACTGCGTCCGCGTCTACCAAAAGATGCATGCGCATGCTTAAAACGCGTTTTGGCACAAATCCATGTGCGGATGTTAAAAAGAGCAGCATCGGCATGCTTTTCACGTCGTTTGGTAGAAATCCACGCGCGCGTTCTGCCAAAAGCACCATTTGCATGCATATCGTGTGGTTTTGCAGAAAACTGCGTCCGCGTCTACCAAAAGATGCATGTGCATGCTAAAAACGCGTTTTGGCACAAATCCATGTGCGGATGTTAAAAAGAGCAGCATCGGCATGCTTTTCACGTCGTTTGGTAGAAATCCACGCGCGCGTTCTGCCAAAAGCACCATTTGCATGCCTATCGTGTGGTTTTGCAGAAAACTGCGTCCGCGTCTACCAAAAGATGCATGCGCATGCTTAAAACGCGTTTTGGCACAAATCCATGTGCGGATGTTAAAAAGAGCAGCATCGGCATGCTTTTCACGTCGTTTGGTAGAAATCCACGCGCGCGTTCTGCCAAAAGCACCATTTGCATGCATATCGTGTGGTTTTGCAGAAAACTGCGTCCGCGTCTACCAAAAGATGCATGCGCATGCTTAAAACGCGTTTTGGCACAAATCCATGTGCGGCTGTTAAAAAGAGCAGCATCGGCATGCTTTTCACGTCGTTTGGTAGAAATCCCCGCGTGCGTTCTGCCAAAAGCACCATTTGCATGCCTATCGTGTGGTTTTGCAGAAAACTGCGTCCGCGTCTACCAAAAGATGCATGCGCATGCTTAAAAACGCGTTTTGGCACAAATCCATGTGCGGATGTTAAAAAGAGCAGCATCGGCATGCTTTTCACGTCGTTTGGTAGAAATCCCACACGCGCGTTCTGCCAAAAGCACCATTTGCATGCATATCGTGTGGTTTTGCAGAAAACTGCGTCCGCGTCTACCAAAAGATGCATGCGCATGCTTAAAACGCGTTTTGGCACAAATCCATGTGCGGGTGCTAAAAAAGAGCAGCATCGGCATGCTTTTCACGTCGTTTGGTAGAAATCCACGCGCGCGTTCTGCCAAAAGCACCATTTGCATGCATATCGTGTGGTTTTGCAGAAAACTGCGTCCGCGTCTACCAAAAGATGCATGCGCATGCTTAAAACGCGTTTTGGCACAAATCCATGTGCGGGTGCTAAAAAGAGCAGCATCGGCATGCTTTTCACGTCGTTTGGTAGAAATCCACGCGCGCGTTCTGCCAAAAGCACCATTTGCATGCCTATCGTGTGGTTGTGCAGAAAACTGCGTCCGCGTCTACCAAAAGATGCATGCGCATGCTTAAAACGCGTTTTGGCACAAATCCATGTGCGGATGTTAAAAAGAGCAGCATCGGCATGCTTTTCACGTCGTTTGGTAGAAATCCACGCGCGCGTTCTGCCAAAAGCACCATTTGCATGCATATCGTGTGGTTTTGCAGAAAACTGCGTCCGCGTCTACCAAAGATGCATGCGCATGCTTAAAACGCGCTTTGGCACAAATCCATGTGCGGATGTTAAAAAGAGCAGCATCGGTATGCTTTTCACGTCGTTTGGTAGAAATCCACGCGCGCGTTCTGCCAAAAGCACCATTTGCATGCATATCGTGTGGTTTTGCAGAAAACTGCGTCCGCGTCTACCAAAAGATGCATGCGCATGCTTAAAACGCGTTTTTGGCACAAATCCATGTGCGGGTGCTAAAAAGAGCAGCATCGGCATGCTTTTCACGTCGTTTGGTAGAAATCCACGCGCGCGTTCTGCCAAAAGCACCATTTGCATGCCTATCGTGTGGTTTTGCAGAAAACTGCGTCCGCGTCTACCAAAAGATGCATGCGCATGCTTAAAACGCGTTTTGGCACAAATCCATGTGCGGATGTTAAAAAGAGCAGCATCGGCATGCTTTTCACGTCGTTTGGTAGAAATCCACGCGCGCGTTCTGCCAAAAGCACCATTTGCATGCATATCGTGTGGTTTTGCAGAAAACTGCGTCCGCGTCTACCAAAAGATGCATGTGCATGCTAAAAACGCGTTTTGGCACAAATCCATGTGCGGGTGCTAAAAAGAGCAGCATCGGCATGCTTTTCACGTCGTTTGGTAGAAATCCACACGCGCGTTCTGCCAAAAGCACCATTTGCATGCATATTGTGTGGCTTTGCAGAAAACTGCGTCCGCGTCTACCAAAAGATGCATGTGCATGCTAAAAACGCGTTTTGGCACAAATCCATGTGCGGATGTTAAAAAGAGCAGCATCGGCATGCTTTTCACGTCGTTTGGTAGAAAATCCACACGCGCGTTCTGCCAAAAGCACCATTTGCATGCATATCGTGTGGTTTTGCAGAAAACTGCGTCCGCGTCTACCAAAAGATGCATGCGCATGCTTAAAACGCGCTTTGGCACAAATCCATGTGCGGATGTTAAAAAGAGCAGCATCGGCATGCTTTTCACGTCGTTTGGTAGAAATCCACGCGCGCGTTCTGCCAAAAGCACCATTTGCATGCATATCGTGTGGTTTTGCAGAAAACTGCGTCCGCGTCTACCAAAAGATGCATGTGCATGCTAAAAACGCGTTTTGGCACAAATCCATGTGCGGATGTTAAAAAGAGCAGCATCGGCATGCTTTTCACGTCGTTTGGTAGAAATCCACACGCGCGTTCTGCCAAAAGCACCATTTGCATGCATATCGTGTGGTTTTGCAGAAAACTGCGTCCGCGTCTACCAAAAGATGCATGCGCATGCTTAAAACGCGCTTTGGCACAAATCCATGTGCGGATGTTAAAAAGAGCAGCATCGGCATGCTTTTCACGTCGTTTGGTAGAAATCCACACGCGCGTTCTGCGAAAAGCACCATTTGCATGCATATCGTGTGGTTTTGCAGAAAACTGCGTCCGCGTCTACCAAAAGATGCATGTGCATGCTAAAAACGCGTTTTGGCACAAATCCATGTGCGGATGTTAAAAAGAGCAGCATCGGCATGCTTTTCACGTCGTTTGGTAGAAATCCACACGCGCGTTCTGCCAAAAGCACCATTTGCATGCATATCGTGTGGTTTTGCAGAAAACTGCGTCCGCGTCTACCAAAAGATGCATGCGCATGCTTAAAACGCGCTTTGGCACAAATCCATGTGCGGATGTTAAAAAGAGCAGCATCGGCATGCTTTTCACGTCGTTTGGTAGAAATCCACGCGCGCGTTCTGCCAAAAGCACCATTTGCATGCATATCGTGTGGTTTTGCAGAAAACTGCGTCCGCGTCTACCAAAAGATGCATGCGCATGCTTAAAACGCGTTTTGGCACAAATCCATGTGCGGATGTTAAAAAGAGCAGCATCGGCATGCTTTTCACGTCGTTTGTAGAAATCCACGCGTGCGTTCTGCCAAAAGCACCATTTGCATGCCTATCGTGTGGTTTTGCAGAAAACTGCGTCCGCGTCTACCAAAAGATGCATGCGCATGCTTAAAACGCGTTTTGGCACAAATCCATGTGCGGATGTTAAAAAGAGCAGCATCGGCATGCTTTTCACGTCGTTTGGTAGAAATCCACACGCGCGTTCTGCCAAAAGCACCATTTGCATGCATATCGTGTGGTTTTGCAGAAAACTGCGTCCGCGTCTACCAAAGATGCATGCGCATGCTTAAAACGCGCTTTGGCACAAATCCATGTGCGGATGTTAAAAAGAGCAGCATCGGCATGCTTTTCACTTCGTTTGGTAGAAATCCACGCGCGCGTTCTGCCAAAAGCACCATTTGCATGCATATCGTGTGGTTTTGCAGAAAACTGCGTCCGCGTCTACCAAAAGATGCATGCGCATGCTTAAAACGCGTTTTGGCACAAATCCATGTGCGGGTGCTAAAAAGAGCAGCATCGGCATGCTTTTCACGTCGTTTGGTAGAAATCCACACGCGCGTTCTGCCAAAAGCACCATTTGCATGCCTATCGTGTGGTTTTGCAGAAAACTGCGTCCGCGTCCTACCAAAAGATGCTTGCGCATGCTTAAAACGCGCTTTGGCACAAATCCATGTGCGGATGTTAAAAAGAGTAGCATCGGCATGCTTTTCACGTCGTTTGGTAGAAATCCACACGCGCGTTCTGCCAAAAGCACAATTTGCATGCATATCGTGTGGTTTTGCAGAAAACTGCGTCCGCGTCTACCAAAAGATGCATGTGCATGCTAAAAACGCGTTTTGGCACAAATCCATGTGCGGGTGCTAAAAAGAGCAGCATCGGCATGCTTTTCACGTCGTTTGGTAGAAATCCACGCGCGCGTTCTGCCAAAAGCACCATTTGCATGCCTATCGTGTGGTTTTGCAGAAAACTGCGTCCGCGTCTACCAAAAGATGCATGCGCATGCTTAAAAACGCGTTTTGGCACAAATCCATGTGCGGATGTTAAAAAGAGCAGCATCGGCATGCTTTTCACGTCGTTTGGTAGAAATCCACGCGCGCGTTCTGCCAAAAGCACCATTTGCATGCATATCGTGTGGTTTTGCAGAAAACTGCGTCCGCGTCTACCAAAAGATGCATGCGCATGCTTAAAACGCGTTTTGGCACAAATCCATGTGCGGGTGCTAAAAAGAGCAGCATCGGCATGCTTTTCTCACGTCGTTTGGTAGAAATCCACACGCGCGTTCTGCCAAAAGCACCATTTGCATGCCTATCGTGTGGTTTTGCAGAAAACTGCGTCCGCGTCTACCAAAAGATGCATGCGCATGCTTAAAACGCGCTTTGGCACAAATCCATGTGCGGATGGTAAAAAGAGCAGCATCGGCATGCTTTTCACGTCGTTTGGTAGAAATCCACGCGCGCGTTCTGCCAAAAGCACCATTTGCATGCATATCGTGTGGTTTTGCAGAAAACTGCGTCCGCGTCTACCAAAAGATGCATGCGCATGCTTAAAACGCGCTTTGGCACAAATCCATGTGCGGATGTTAAAAAGAGCAGCATCGGCATGCTTTTCACGTCGTTTGGTAGAAATCCACACGCGCGTTCTGCCAAAAGCACCATTTGCATGCATCTCGTGTGGTTTTGCAGAAAACTGCGTCCGCGTCTACCAAAAGATGCATGTGCATGCTAAAAACGCGTTTTGGCACAAATCCATGTGCGGGTGCTAAAAAGAGCAGCATCGGCATGCTTTTCACGTCGTTTGGTAGAAATCCACACGCGCGTTCTGCCAAAAGCACCATTTGCATGCCTATCGTGTGGTTTTGCAGAAAACTGCGTCCGCGTCTACCAAAAGATGCATGCGCATGCTTAAAACGCGCTTTGGCACAAATCCATGTGCGGATGTTAAAAAGAGCAGCATCGGCATGCTTTTCACGTCGTTTGGTAGAAATCCACGCGCGCGTTCTGCCAAAAGCACCATTTGCATGCATATCGTGTGGTTTTGCAGAAAACTGCGTCCGCGTCTACCAAAAGATGCATGCGCATGCTTAAAACGCGTTTTGGCACAAATCCATGTGCGGGTGCTAAAAAGAGCAGCATCGGCATGCTTTTCACGTCGTTTGGTAGAAATCCACACGCGCGTTCTGCCAAAAGCACCATTTGCATGCCTATCGTGTGGTTTTGCAGAAAACTGCGTCCGCGTCTACCAAAAGATGCATGCGCATGCTTAAAACGCGCTTTGGCACAAATCCATGTGCGGATGTTAAAAGAGCAGCATCGGCATGCTTTTCACGTCGTTTGGTAGAAATCCACACGCGCGTTCTGCCAAAAGCACCATTTGCATGCATATCGTGTGGTTTTGCAGAAAACTGCGTCCGCGTCTACCAAAAGATGCATGTGCATGCTAAAAACGCGTTTTGGCACAAATCCATGTGCGGATGTTAAAAAGAGCAGCATCGGCATGCTTTTCACGTCGTTTGGTAGAAATCCACGCGCGCGTTCTGCCAAAAGCACCATTTGCATGCATATCGTGTGGTTTTTCAGAAAACTGCGTCCGCGTCTACCAAAAGATGCATGCGCATGCTTAAAACGCGTTTTGGCACAAATCCATGTGCGGGTGCTAAAAAGAGCAGCATCGGCATGCTTTTCACGTCGTTTGGTAGAAATCCACACGCGCGTTCTGCCAAAAGCACCATTTGCATGCCTATCGTGTGGTTTTGCAGAAAACTGCGTCCGCGTCTACCAAAAGATGCATGCGCATGCTTAAAACGCGCTTTGGCACAAATCCATGTGCGGATGTTAAAAAGAGCAGCATCGGCATGCTTTTCACGTCGTTTGGTAGAAATCCACGCGCGCGTTCTGCCAAAAGCACCATTTGCATGCATATCGTGTGGTTTTGCAGAAAACTGCGTCCGCGTCTACCAAAAGATGCATGCGCATGCTTAAAACGCGTTTTGGCACAAATCCATGTGCGGGTGCTAAAAAGAGCAGCATCGGCATGCTTTTCACGTCGTTTTGTAGAAATCCACACGCGCGTTCTGCCAAAAGCACCATTTGCATGCCTATCGTGTGGTTTTGCAGAAAACTGCGTCCGCGTCTACCAAAAGATGCATGCGCATGCTTAAAACGCGCTTTGGCACAAATCCATGTGCGGATGTTAAAAAGAGCAGCATCGGCATGCTTTTCACGTCGTTTGGTAGAAATCCACACGCGCGTTCTGCCAAAAGCACCATTTGCATGCATATCGTGTGGTTTTGCAGAAAACTGCGTCCGCGTCTACCAAAAGATGCATGTGCATGCTAAAAACGCGTTTTGGCACAAATCCATGTGCGGATGTTAAAAAGAGCAGCATCGGCATGCTTTTCACGTCGTTTGGTAGAAATCCACGCGCGCGTTCTGCCAAAAGCACCATTTGCATGCATATCGTGTGGTTTTGCAGAAAACTGCGTCCGCGTCTACCAAAAGATGCATGCGCATGCTTAAAACGCGTTTTGGCACAAATCCATGTGCGGGTGCTAAAAAGAGCAGCATCGGCATGCTTTTCACGTCGTTTGGTAGAAATCCACACGCGCGTTCTGCCAAAAGCACCATTTGCATGCCTATCGTGTGGTTTTGCAGAAAACTGCGTCCGCGTCTACCAAAAGATGCATGCGCATGCTTAAAACGCGCTTTGGCACAAATCCATGTGCGGATGTTAAAAAGAGCAGCATCGGCATGCTTTTCACGTCGTTTGGTAGAAATCCACGCGCGCGTTCTGCCAAAAGCACCATTTGCATGCATATCGTGTGGTTTTGCAGAAAACTGCGTCCGCGTCTACCAAAAGATGCATGCGCATGCTTAAAACGCGTTTTGGCACAAATCCATGTGCGGGTGCTAGAAAGAGCAGCATCGGCATGCTTTTCACGTCGTTTGGTAGAAATCCACACGCGCGTTCTGCCAAAAGCACCATTTGCATGCCTATCGTGTGGTTTTGCAGAAAACTGCGTCCGCGTCTACCAAAAGATGCATGCGCATGCTTAAAACGCGTTTTGGCACAAATCCATGTGCGGGTGCTAAAAAGAGCAGCATCGGCATGTTTTTCACGTCGTTTGGTAGAAATCCACACGCGCGTTCTGCCAAAAGCACCATTTGCATGCCTATCGTGTGGTTTTGCAGAAAACTGCGTCCGCGTCTACCAAAAGATGCATGCGCATGCTTAAAACGCGCTTTGGCACAAATCCATGTGCGGATGTTAAAAAGAGCAGCATCGGCATGCTTTTCACGTCGTTTGGTAGAAATCCACACGCGCGTTCTGCCAAAAGCACCATTTGCATGCATATCGTGTGGTTTTGCAGAAAACTGCGTCCGCTTCTACCAAAAGATGCATGTGCATGCTAAAAAACGCGTTTTGGCACAAATCCATGTGCGGATGTTAAAAAGAGCAGCATCGGCATGCTTTTCACGTCGTTTGGTAGAAATCCACGCGCGCGTTCTGCCAAAAGCACCATTTGCATGCATATCGTGTGGTTTTGCAGAAAACTGCGTCCGCGTCAACCAAAAGATGCATGCGCATGCTTAAAACGCGTTTTGGCACAAATCCATGTGCGGGTGCTAAAAGAGCAGCATCGGCATGCTTTTCACGTCGTTTGGTAGAAATCCACACGCGCGTTCTGCCAAAAGCACCATTTGCATGCCTATCGTGTGGTTTTGCAGAAAACTGCGTCCGCGTCTACCAAAAGATGCATGCGCATGCTTAAAACGCGTTTTGGCACAAATCCATGTGCGGGTGCTAAAAAGAGCAGCATCGGCATGCTTTTCACGTCGTTTGGTAGAAATCCACACGCGCGTTCTGCCAAAAGCACCATTTGCATGCCTATCCTGTGGTTTTGCAGAAAACTGCGTCCGCGTCTACCAAAAGATGCATGCGCATGCTTAAAACGCGCTTTGGCACAAATCCATGTGCGGATGTTAAAAAGAGCAGCATCGGCATGCTTTTCACGTCGTTTGGTAGAAATCCACGCGCGCGTTCTGCCAAAAGCACCATTTGCATGCATATCGTGTGGTTTTGCAGAAAACTGCGTCCGCGTCTACCAAAAGATGCATGCGCATGCTTAAAACGCGTTTTGGCACAAATCCATGTGCGGGTGCTAAAAAGAGCAGCATCGGCATGCTTTTCACGTCGTTTGGTAGAAATCCACACGCGCGTTCTGCCAAAAGCACCATTTGCATGCCTATCGTGTGGTTTTGCAGAAAACTGCGTCCGCGTCTACCAAAAGATGCATGCGCATGCTTAAAACGCGCTTTGGCACAAATCCATGTGCGGATGTTAAAAAGAGCAGCATCGGCATGCTTTTCACGTCGTTTGGTAGAAAATCCACACGCGCGTTCTGCAAAAGCACCATTTGCATGCATATCGTGTGGTTTTGCAGAAAACTGCGTCCGCGTCTACCAAAAGATGCATGTGCATGCTAAAAACGCGTTTTGGCACAAATCCATGTGCGGATGTTAAAAAGAGCAGCATCGGCATGCTTTTCACGTCGTTTGGTAGAAATCCACGCGCGCGTTCTGCCAAAAGCACCATTTGCATGCATATCGTGTGGTTTTGCAGAAAACTGCGTCCGCGTCTACCAAAAGATGCATGCGCATGCTTAAAACGCGTTTTGGCACAAATCCATGTGCGGGTGCTAAAAAGAGCAGCATCGGCATGCTTTTCACGTCGTTTGGTAGAAATCCACACGCGCGTTCTGCCAAAAGCACCATTTGCATGCCTATCGTGTGGTTTTGCAGAAAACTGCGTCCGCGTCTACCAAAAGATGCATGCGCATGCTTAAAACGCGCTTCGGCACAAATCCATATGCGGATGTTAAAAAGAGCAGCGTCGGCATGCTTTTCACGTCGTTTGGTAGAAATCCACGAGCGCGTTCTGCCAAAAGCACCATTTGCATGCATATCGTGTGGTTTTGCAGAAAACTGCGTCCGCGTCTACCAAAAGATGCATGCGCATGCTTAAAACGCGTTTTGGCACAAATCCATGTGCGGGTGCTAAAAAGAGCAGCATCGGCATGCTTTTCACGTCGTTTGGTAGAAATCCACACGCGCGTTCTGCCAAAAGCACCATTTGCATGCATATCGTGTGGTTCTGCAGAAAACTGCGTCCGCGTCTACCAAAAGATGCATGCGCATGCTAAAAACGCGTTTTGGCACAAATCCATGTGCGGGAGCTAAAAAGAGCAGCATCGGCATGCTTTTCACGTCGTTTGGTAGAAATCCACACGCGCGTTCTGCCAAAAGCACCATTTGCATGCCTATCGTGTGGTTTTGCAGAAAACTGCGTCCGCGTCTACCAAAAGATGCATGCGCATGCTTAAAACGCGCTTTGGCACAAATCCATGTGCGGATGTTAAAAAGAGCAGCATCGGCATGCTTTTCACGTCGTTTGGTAGAAATCCACACGCGCGTTCTGCCAAAAGCACCATTTGCATGCCTATCGTGTGGTTTTGCAGAAAACTGCGTCCGCGTCTACCAAAAGATGCATGCGCATGCTTAAAACGCGCTTTGGCACAAATCCATGTGCGGATGTTAAAAAGAGCAGCATCGGCATGCTTTTCACGTCGTTTGGTAGAAATCCACACGCGCGTTCTGCCAAAAGCACCATTTGCATGCATATCGTGTGGTTTTGCAGAAAACTGCGTCCGCGTCTACCAAAAGATGCATGCGCATGCTTAAAACGCGTTTTGGCACAAATCCATGTGCGGGTGCTAGAAAGAGCAGCATCGGCATGCTTTTCACGTCGTTTGGTAGAAATCCACACGCGCGTTCTGCCAAAAGCACCATTTGCATGCCTATCGTGTGGTTTTGCAGAAAACTGCGTCCGCGTCTACCAAAAGATGCATGCGCATGCTTAAAACGCGTTTTGGCACAAATCCATGTGCGGGTGCTAAAGAGAGCAGCATCGCATGCTTTTCACGTCGTTTGGTAGAAATCCACACGCGCGTTCTGCCAAAAGCACCATTTGCATGCCTATCGTGTGGTTTTGCAGAAAACTGCGTCCGCGTCTACCAAAAGATGCATGCGCATGCTTAAAACGCGCTTTGGCACAAATCCATGTGCGGATGTTAAAAAGAGCAGCATCGGCATGCTTTTCACGTCGTTTGGTAGAAATCCACACGCGCGTTCTGCCAAAAGCACCATTTGCATGCATATCGTGTGGTTTTGCAGAAAACTGCGTCCGCGTCTACCAAAAGATGCATGTGCATGCTAAAAACGCGTTTTGGCACAAATCCATGTGCGGGTGCTAAAAAGAGCAGCATCGGCATGCTTTTCACGTCGTTTGGTAGAAATCCACACGCGCGTTCTGCCAAAAGCACCATTTGCATGCCTATCGTGTGGTTTTGCAGAAAACTGCGTCCGCGTCTACCAAAAGATGCATGCGCATGCTTAAAACGCGCTTTGGCACAAATCCATGTGCGGATGTTAAAAAGAGCAGCATCGGCATGCTTTTCACGTCGTTTGGTAGAAATCCACAGGCGCGTTCTGCCAAAAGCACCATTTGCATGCATATCGTGTGGTTTTGCAGAAAACTGCGTCCGCGTCTACCAAAAGATGCATGCGCATGCTTAAAACGCGTTTTGGCACAAATCCATGTGCGGGTGCTAAAAAGAGCAGCATCGGCATGCTTTTCACGTCGTTTGGTAGAAATCCACACGCGCGTTCTGCCAAAAGCACCATTTGCATGCCTATCGTGTGGTTTTGCAGAAAACTGCGTCCGCGTTTACCAAAAGATGCATGCGCATGCTTAAAACGCGCTTTGGCACAAATCCATGTGCGGATGTTAAAAAGAGCAGCATCGGCATGCTTTTCACGTCGTTTGGTAGAAATCCACACGCGCGTTCTGCCAAAAGCACCATTTGCATGCATATCGTGTGGTTTTGCAGAAAACTGCGTCCGCGTCTACCAAAAGATGCAAGTGCATGCTAAAAACGCGTTTTGGCACAAATCCATGTGCGGGTGCTAAAAAGAGCAGCATCGGCATGCTTTTCACGTCGTTTGGTAGAAATCCACGCGCGAGTTCTGCCAAAAGCACCATTTGCATGCCTATCGTGTGGTTTTGCAGAAAACTGCGTCCGCGTCTACCAAAAGATGCATGCGCATGCTTAAAACGCGTTTTGGCACAAATCCATGTGCGGATGTTAAAAAGAGCAGCATCGGCATGCTTTTCACGTCGTTTGGTAGAAATCCACGCGCGCGTTCTGCCAAAAGCACCATTTGCATGCCTATCGTGTGGTTTTGCAGAAAACTGCGTCCGCGTCTACCAAAAGATGCATGCGCATGCTTAAAACGCGCTTTGGCACAAATCCATGTGCGGATGTTAAAAAGAGCAGCATCGGCATGCTTTTCACGTCGTTTGGTAGAAATCCACGCGCGCGTTCTGCCAAAAGCACCATTTGCATGCATATCGTGTGGTTTTGCAGAAAACTGCGTCCGCGTCTACCAAAAGATGCATGCGCATGCTTAAAACGCGCTTTGGCACAAATCCATGTGCGGATGTTAAAAAGAGCAGCATCGGCATGCTTTTCACGTCGTTTGGTAGAAATCCACACGCGCGTTCTGCCAAAAGCACCATTTGCATGCATATCGTGTGGTTTTGCAGAAAACTGCGTCCGCGTCTACCAAAAGATGCATGCGCATGCTTAAAACGCGCTTTGGCACAAATCCATGTGCGGATGTTAAAAAGAGCAGCATCGGCATGCTTTTCACGTCGTTTGGTAGAAATCCACACGCGCGTTCTGCCAAAAGCACCATTTGCATGCATATCGTGTGGTTTTGCAGAAAACTGCGTCCGCGTCTACCAAAAGATGCATGTGCATGCTAAAAACGCGTTTTGGCACAAATCCATGTGCGGGTGCTAAAAAGAGCAGCATCGGCATGCTTTTCACGTCGTTTGGTAGAAATCCACACGCGCGTTCTGCCAAAAGCACCATTTGCATGCCTATCGTGTGGTTTTGCAGAAAACTGCGTCCGCGTCTACCAAAAGATGCATGCGCATGCTTAAAACGCGCTTTGGCACAAATCCATGTGCGGATGTTAAAAAGAGCAGCATCGGCATGCTTTTCACGTCGTTTGGTAGAAATCCACACGCGCGTTCTGCCAAAAGCACCATTTGCATGCCTATCGTGTGGTTTTGCAGAAAACTGCGTCCGCGTCTACCAAAAGATGCATGCGCATGCTTAAAACGCGCTTTGGCACAAATCCATGTGCGGATGTTAAAAAGAGCAGCATCGGCATGCTTTTCACGTCGTTTGGTAGAAATCCACACGCGCGTTCTGCCAAAAGCACCATTTGCATGCATATCGTGTGGTTTTGCAGAAAACTGCGTCCGCGTCTACCAAAAGATGCATGCGCATGCTAAAAACGCGTTTTGGCACAAATCCATGTGCGGATGTTAAAAAGAGCAGCATCGGCATGCTTTTCACGTCGTTTGGTAGAAATCCACGCGCGCGTTCTGCCAAAAGCACCATTTGCATGCACATCGTGTGGTTTTGCAGAAAACTGCGTCCGCGTCTACCAAAAGATGCATGCGCATGCTTAAAACGCGTTTTGGCACAAATCCATGTGCGGGTGCTAAAAAGAGCAGCATCGGCATGCTTTTCACGTCGTTTGGTAGAAATCCACACGCGCGTTCTGCCAAAAGCACCATTTGCATGCCTATCGTGTGGTTTTGCAGAAAACTGCGTCCGCGTCTACCAAAAGATGCATGCGCATGCTTAAAACGCGCTTTGGCACAAATCCATGTGCGGATGTTAAAAAGAGCAGCATCGGCATGCTTTTCACGTCGTTTGGTAGAAATCCACACGCGCGTTCTGCCAAAAGCACCATTTGCATGCATATCGTGTGGTTTTGCAGAAAACTGCGTCCGCGTCTACCAAAAGATGCATGTGCATGCTAAAAACGCGTTTTGGCACAAATCCATGTGCGGGTGCTAAAAAGAGCAGCATCGGCATGCTTTTCACGTCGTTTGGTAGAAATCCACGCGCGCGTTCTGCCAAAAGCACCATTTGCATGCCTATCGTGTGGTTTTGCAGAAAACTGCGTCCGCGTCTACCAAAAGATGCATGCGCATGCTAAAAACGCGTTTTGGCACAAATCCATGTGCGGATGGTAAAAAGAGCAGCATCGGCATGCTTTTCACGTCGTTTGGTAGAAATCCACACGCGCGTTCTGCCAAAAGCACCATTTGCATGCATATCGTGTGGTTTTGCAGAAAACTGCGTCCGCGTCTACCAAAAGATGCATGTGCATGCTAAAAACGCGTTTTGGCACAAATCCATGTGCGGATGTTAAAAAGAGCAGCATCGGCATGCTTTTCACGTCGTTTGGTAGAAATCCACGCGCGCGTTCTGCCAAAAGCACCATTTGCATGCATTCGTGTGGTTTTGCAGAAAACTGCGTCCGCGGCTACCAAAAGATGCATGCGCATGCTTAAAACGCGTTTTGGCACAAATCCATGTGCGGGTGCTAAAGAGAGCAGCATCGGCATGCTTTTCACGTCGTTTGGTAGAAATCCACACGCGCGTTCTGCCAAAAGCACCATTTGCATGCCTATCGTGTGGTTTTGCAGAAAACTGCGTCCGCGTCTACCAAAAGATGCATGCGCATGCTTAAAACGCGTTTTGGCACAAATCCATGTGCGGGTGCTAAAAAGAGCAGCATCGGCATGCTTTTCACGTCGTTTGGTAGAAATCCACACGCGCGTTCTGCCAAAAGCACCATTTGCATGCCTATCGTGTGGTTTTGCAGAAAACTGCGTCCGCGTCTACCAAAAGATGCATGCGCATGCTAAAAACGCGTTTTGGCACAAATCCATGTGCGGATGTTAAAAAGAGCAGCATCGGCATGCTTTTCACGTCGTTTGGTAGAAATCCACGCGCGCGTTCTGCCAAAAGCACCATTTGCATGCATATCGTGTGGTTTTGCAGAAAACTGCGTCCGCGTCTACCAAAAGATGCATGCGCATGCTTAAAACGCGTTTTGGCACAAATCCATGTGCGGGTGCTAAAAAGAGCAGCATCGGCATGCTTTTCACGTCGTTTGGTAGAAATCCACACGCGCGTTCTGCCAAAAGCACCATTTGCATGCCTATCGTGTGGTTTTGCAGAAAACTGCGTCCGCGGCTACCAAAAGATGCATGCGCATGCTTAAAACGCGTTTTGGCACAAATCCATGTGCGGGTGCTAAAGAGAGCAGCATCGGCATGCTTTTCACGTCGTTTGGTAGAAATCCACACGCGCGTTCTGCCAAAAGCACCATTTGCATGCCTATCGTGTGGTTTTGCAGAAAACTGCGTCCGCGTCTACCAAAAGATGCATGCGCATGCTTAAAACGCGTTTTGGCACAAATCCATGTGCGGGTGCTAAAAAGAGCAGCATCGGCATGCTTTTCACGTCGTTTGGTAGAAATCCACACGCGCGTTCTGCCAAAAGCACCATTTGCATGCCTATCGTGTGGTTTTGCAGAAAACTGCGTCCGCGTCTACCAAAAGATGCATGCGCATGCTAAAAACGCGTTTTGGCACAAATCCATGTGCGGATGTTAAAAAGAGCAGCATCGGCATGCTTTTCACGTCGTTTGGTAGAAATCCACGCGCGCGTTCTGCCAAAAGCACCATTTGCATGCATATCGTGTGGTTTTGCAGAAAACTGCGTCCGCGTCTACCAAAAGATGCATGCGCATGCTTAAAACGCGTTTTGGCACAAATCCATGTGCGGGTGCTAAAAAGAGCAGCATCGGCATGCTTTTCACGTCGTTTGGTAGAAATCCACACGCGCGTTCTGCCAAAAGCACCATTTGCATGCCTATCGTGTGGTTTTGCAGAAAACTGCGTCCGCGTCTACCAAAAGATGCATGCGCATGCTTAAAACGCGTTTTGGCACAAATCCATGTGCGGGTGCTAAAAAGAGCAGCATCGGCATGCTTTTCACGTCGTTTGGTAGAAATCCACACGCGCGTTCTGCCAAAAGCACCATTTGCATGCATATCGTGTGGTTTTGCAGAAAACTGCGTCCGCGTCTACCAAAAGATGCATGTGCATGCTAAAAACGCGTTTTGCACAAATCCATGTGCGGGTGCTAAAAAGAGCAGCATCGGCATGCTTTTCACGTCGTTTGGTAGAAATCCACGCGCGCGTTCTGCCAAAAGCACCATTTGCATGCCTATCGTGTGGTTTTGCAGAAAACTGCGTCCGCGTCTACCAAAAGATGCATGCGCATGCTTAAAACGCGTTTTGGTACAAATCCATGTGCGGATGTTAAAAAGAGCAGCATCGGCATGCTTTTCACGTCGTTTGGTAGAAATCCACGCGCGCGTTCTGCCAAAAGCACCATTTGCATGCATATCGTGTGGTTTTGCAGAAAACTGCGTCCGCGTCTACCAAAAGATGCATGCGCATGCTTAAAACGCGTTTTGGCACAAATCCATGTGCGGGTGCTAAAAAGAGCAGCATCGGCATGCTTTTCACGTCGTTTGGTAGAAATCCACACGCGCGTTCTGCCAAAAGCACCATTTGCATGCCTATCGTGTGGTTTTGCAGAAAACTGCGTCCGCGTCTACCAAAAGATGCATGCGCATGCTTAAAACGCGCTTTGGCACAAATCCATGTGCGGATGTTAAAAAGAGCAGCATCGGCATGCTTTTCACGTCGTTTGGTAGAAATCCACGCGCGCGTTCTGCAAAAAGCACCATTTGCATGCATATCGTGTGGTTTTGCAGAAAACTGCGTCCGCGTCTACCAAAAGATGCATGCGCATGCTTAAAACGCGTTTTGGCACAAATCCATGTGCGGGTGCTAAAAAGAGCAGCATCGGCATGCTTTTCACGTCGTTTGGTAGAAATCCACACGCGCGTTCTGCCAAAAGCACCATTTGTTTGCCTATCGTGTGGTTTTGCAGAAAACTGCGTCCGCGTCTACCAAAAGATGCATGCGCATGCTTAAAACGCGCTTTGGCACAAATCCATGTGCGGATGTTAAAAAGAGCAGCATCGGCATGCTTTTCACGTCGTTTGGTAGAAATCCACACGCGCGTTCTGCCAAAAGCACCATTTGCATGCATATCGTGTGGTTTTGCAGAAAACTGCGTCCGCGTCTACCAAAAGATGCATGTGCATGCTAAAAACGCGTTTTGGCACAAATCCATGTGCGGGTGCTAAAAAGAGCAGCATCGGCATGCTTTTCACGTCGTTTGGTAGAAATCCACGCGCGCGTTCTGCCAAAAGCACCATTTGCATGCCTATCGTGTGGTTTTGCAGAAAACTGCGTCCGCGTCTACCAAAAGATGCATGCGCATGCTTAAAACGCGTTTTGGCACAAATCCATGTGCGGATGTAAAAAAGAGCAGCATCGGCATGCTTTTCACGTCGTTTGGTAGAAATCCACGCGCGCGTTCTGCCAAAAGCACCATTTGCATGCATATCGTGTGGTTTTGCAGAAAACTGCGTCCGCGTCTACCAAAAGATGCATGCGCATGCTTAAAACGCGTTTTGGCACAAATCCATGTGCGGGTGCTAAAAAGAGCAGCATCGGCATGCTTTTCACGTCGTTTGGTAGAAATCCACACGCGCGTTCTGCCAAAAGCACCATTTGCATGCCTATCGTGTGGTTTTGCAGAAAACTGCGTCCGCGTCTACCAAAAGATGCATGCGCATGCTTAAAACGCGCTTTGGCACAAATCCATGTGCGGATGTTAAAAAGAGCAGCATCGGCATGCTTTTCACGTCGTTTGGTAGAAATCCACGCGCGCGTTCTGCCAAAAGCACCATTTGCATGCATATCGTGTGGTTTTGCAGAAAACTGCGTCCGCGTCTACCAAAAGATGCATGCGCATGCTTAAAACGCGCTTTGGCACAAATCCATGTGCGGATGTTAAAAAGAGCAGCATCGGCATGCTTTTCACGTCGTTTGGTAGAAATCCACACGCGCGTTCTGCCAAAAGCACCATTTGCATGCATATCGTGTGGTTTTGCAGAAAACTGCGTCCGCGTCTACCAAAAGATGCATGTGCATGCTAAAAACGCCTTTTGGCACAAATCCATGTGCGGGTGCTAAAAAGAGCAGCATCGGCATGCTTTTCACGTCGTTTGGTAGAAATCCACACGCGCGTTCTGCCAAAAGCACCATTTGCATGCCTATCGTGTGGTTTTGCAGAAAACTGCGTCCGCGTCTACCAAAAGATGCATGCGCATGCTTAAAACGCGCTTTGGCACAAATCCATGTGCGGATGTTAAAAAGAGCAGCATCGGCATGCTTTTCACGTCGTTTGGTAGAAATCCACGCGCGCGTTCTGCCAAAAGCACCATTTGCATGCATATCGTGTGGTTTTGCAGAAAACTGCGTCCGCGTCTACCAAAAGATGCATGCGCATGCTTAAAACGCGCTTTGGCACAAATCCATGTGCGGATGTTAAAAAGAGCAGCATCGGCATGCTTTTCACGTCGTTTGGTAGAAATCCACACGCGCGTTCTGCCAAAAGCACCATTTGCATGCATATCGTGTGGTTTTGCAGAAAACTGCGTCCGCGTCTACCAAAAGATGCATGTGCATGCTAAAAACGCGTTTTGGCACAAATCCATGTGCGGATGTTAAAAAGAGCAGCATCGGCATGCTTTTCACGTCGTTTGGTAGAAATCCACGCGCGCGTTCTGCCAAAAGCACCATTTGCATGCATATCGTGTGGTTTTGCAGAAAACTGCGTCCGCGTCTACCAAAAGATGCATGCGCATGCTTAAAACGCGTTTTGGCACAAATCCATGTGCGGGTGCTAAAAAGAGCAGCATCGGCATGCTTTTCACGTCGTTTGGTAGAAATCCACACGCGCGTTCTGCCAAAAGCACCATTTGCATGCCTATCGTGTGGTTTTGCAGAAAACTGCGTCCGCGTCTACCAAAAGATGCATGCGCATGCTTAAAACGCGTTTTGGCACAAATCCATGTGCGGGTGCTAAAAAGAGCAGCATCGGCATGCTTTTCACGTCGTTTGGTAGAAATCCACACGCGCGTTCTGCCAAAAGCACCATTTGCCTGCCTATCGTGTGGTTTTGCAGAAAACTGCGTCCGCGTCTACCAAAAGATGCATGCGCATGCTTAAAACGCGCTTTGGCACAAATCCATGTGCGGATGTTAAAAAGAGCAGCATCGGCATGCTTTTCACGTCGTTTGGTAGAAATCTACGCGCGCGTTCTGCCAAAAGCACCATTTGCATGCATATCGTGTGGTTTTGCAGAAAACTGCGTCCGCGTCTACCAAAAGATGCATGCGCATGCTTAAAACGCGTTTTGGCACAAATCCATGTGCGGGTGCTAAAAAGAGCAGCATCGGCATGCTTTTCACGTCGTTTCGTAGAAATCCACACGCGCGTTCTGCCAAAAGCACCATTTGCATGCCTATCGTGTGGTTTTGCAGAAAACTGCGTCCGCGTCTACCAAAAGATGCATGCGCATGCTAAAAACGCGTTTTGGCACAAATCCATGTGCGGATGTTAAAAAGAGCAGCATCGGCATGCTTTTCACGTCGTTTGGTAGAAATCCACGCGCGCGTTCTGCCAAAAGCACCATTTGCATGCATATCGTGTGGTTTTGCAGAAAACTGCGTCCGCGTCTACCAAAAGATGCATGCGCATGCTTAAAACGCGTTTTGGCACAAATCCATGTGCGGGTGCTAAAAAGAGCAGCATCGGCATGCTTTTCACGTCGTTTGGTAGAAATCCACACGCGCGTTCTGCCAAAAGCACCATTTGCATGCCTATCGTGTGGTTTTGCAGAAAACTGCGTCCGCGTCTACCAAAAGATGCATGCGCATGCTTAAAACGCGTTTTGGCACAAATCCATGTGCGGGTGCTAAAAAGAGCAGCATCGGCATGCTTTTCACGTCGTTTGGTAGAAATCCACACGCGCGTTCTGCCAAAAGCACCATTTGCATGCATATCGTGTGGTTTTGCAGAAAACTGCGTCCGCGTCTACCAAAAGATGCATGTGCATGCTAAAAACGCGTTTTGCACAAATCCATGTGCGGGTGCTAAAAAGAGCAGCATCGGCATGCTTTTCACGTCGTTTGGTAGAAATCCACGCGCGCGTTCTGCCAAAAGCACCATTTGCATGCCTATCGTGTGGTTTTGCAGAAAACTGCGTCCGCGTCTACCAAAAGATGCATGCGCATGCTTAAAACGCGTTTTGGTACAAATCCATGTGCGGATGTTAAAAAGAGCAGCATCGGCATGCTTTTCACGTCGTTTGGTAGAAATCCACGCGCGCGTTCTGCCAAAAGCACCATTTGCATGCATATCGTGTGGTTTTGCAGAAAACTGCGTCCGCGTCTACCAAAAGATGCATGCGCATGCTTAAAACGCGTTTTGGCACAAATCCATGTGCGGGTGCTAAAAAGAGCAGCATCGGCATGCTTTTCACGTCGTTTGGTAGAAATCCACACGCGCGTTCTGCCAAAAGCACCATTTGCATGCCTATCGTGTGGTTTTGCAGAAAACTGCGTCCGCGTCTACCAAAAGATGCATGCGCATGCTTAAAACGCGCTTTGGCACAAATCCATGTGCGGATGTTAAAAAGAGCAGCATCGGCATGCTTTTCACGTCGTTTGGTAGAAATCCACGCGCGCGTTCTGCAAAAAGCACCATTTGCATGCATATCGTGTGGTTTTGCAGAAAACTGCGTCCGCGTCTACCAAAAGATGCATGCGCATGCTTAAAACGCGTTTTGGCACAAATCCATGTGCGGGTGCTAAAAAGAGCAGCATCGGCATGCTTTTCACGTCGTTTGGTAGAAATCCACACGCGCGTTCTGCCAAAAGCACCATTTGTTTGCCTATCGTGTGGTTTTGCAGAAAACTGCGTCCGCGTCTACCAAAAGATGCATGCGCATGCTTAAAACGCGCTTTGGCACAAATCCATGTGCGGATGTTAAAAAGAGCAGCATCGGCATGCTTTTCACGTCGTTTGGTAGAAATCCACACGCGCGTTCTGCCAAAAGCACCATTTGCATGCATATCGTGTGGTTTTGCAGAAAACTGCGTCCGCGTCTACCAAAAGATGCATGTGCATGCTAAAAACGCGTTTTGGCACAAATCCATGTGCGGGTGCTAAAAAGAGCAGCATCGGCATGCTTTTCACGTCGTTTGGTAGAAATCCACGCGCGCGTTCTGCCAAAAGCACCATTTGCATGCCTATCGTGTGGTTTTGCAGAAAACTGCGTCCGCGTCTACCAAAAGATGCATGCGCATGCTTAAAACGCGTTTTGGCACAAATCCATGTGCGGATGTAAAAAAGAGCAGCATCGGCATGCTTTTCACGTCGTTTGGTAGAAATCCACGCGCGCGTTCTGCCAAAAGCACCATTTGCATGCATATCGTGTGGTTTTGCAGAAAACTGCGTCCGCGTCTACCAAAAGATGCATGCGCATGCTTAAAACGCGTTTTGGCACAAATCCATGTGCGGGTGCTAAAAAGAGCAGCATCGGCATGCTTTTCACGTCGTTTGGTAGAAATCCACACGCGCGTTCTGCCAAAAGCACCATTTGCATGCCTATCGTGTGGTTTTGCAGAAAACTGCGTCCGCGTCTACCAAAAGATGCATGCGCATGCTTAAAACGCGCTTTGGCACAAATCCATGTGCGGATGTTAAAAAGAGCAGCATCGGCATGCTTTTCACGTCGTTTGGTAGAAATCCACGCGCGCGTTCTGCCAAAAGCACCATTTGCATGCATATCGTGTGGTTTTGCAGAAAACTGCGTCCGCGTCTACCAAAAGATGCATGCGCATGTTTAAAACGCGCTTTGGCACAAATCCATGTGCGGATGTTAAAAAGAGCAGCATCGGCATGCTTTTCACGTCGTTTGGTAGAAATCCACACGCGCGTTCTGCCAAAAGCACCATTTGCATGCATATCGTGTGGTTTTGCAGAAAACTGCGTCCGCGTCTACCAAAAGATGCATGTGCATGCTAAAAACGCCTTTTGGCACAAATCCATGTGCGGGTGCTAAAAAGAGCAGCATCGGCATGCTTTTCACGTCGTTTGGTAGAAATCCACACGCGCGTTCTGCCAAAAGCACCATTTGCATGCCTATCGTGTGGTTTTGCAGAAAACTGCGTCCGCGTCTACCAAAAGATGCATGCGCATGCTTAAAACGCGCTTTGGCACAAATCCATGTGCGGATGTTAAAAAGAGCAGCATCGGCATGCTTTTCACGTCGTTTGGTAGAAATCCACGCGCGCGTTCTGCCAAAAGCACCATTTGCATGCATATCGTGTGGTTTTGCAGAAAACTGCGTCCGCGTCTACCAAAAGATGCATGCGCATGCTTAAAACGCGCTTTGGCACAAATCCATGTGCGGATGTTAAAAAGAGCAGCATCGGCATGCTTTTCACGTCGTTTGGTAGAAATCCACACGCGCGTTCTGCCAAAAGCACCATTTGCATGCATATCGTGTGGTTTTGCAGAAAACTGCGTCCGCGTCTACCAAAAGATGCATGTGCATGCTAAAAACGCGTTTTGGCACAAATCCATGTGCGGATGTTAAAAAGAGCAGCATCGGCATGCTTTTCACGTCGTTTGGTAGAAATCCACGCGCGCGTTCTGCCAAAAGCACCATTTGCATGCATATCGTGTGGTTTTGCAGAAAACTGCGTCCGCGTCTACCAAAAGATGCATGCGCATGCTTAAAACGCGTTTTGGCACAAATCCATGTGCGGGTGCTAAAAAGAGCAGCATCGGCATGCTTTTCACGTCGTTTGGTAGAAATCCACACGCGCGTTCTGCCAAAAGCACCATTTGCATGCCTATCGTGTGGTTTTGCAGAAAACTGCGTCCGCGTCTACCAAAAGATGCATGCGCATGCTTAAAACGCGTTTTGGCACAAATCCATGTGCGGGTGCTAAAAAGAGCAGCATCGGCATGCTTTTCACGTCGTTTGGTAGAAATCCACACGCGCGTTCTGCCAAAAGCACCATTTGCATGCCTATCGTGTGGTTTTGCAGAAAACTGCGTCCGCGTCTACCAAAAGATGCATGCGCATGCTTAAAACGCGCTTTGGCACAAATCCATGTGCGGATGTTAAAAAGAGCAGCATCGGCATGCTTTTCACGTCGTTTGGTAGAAATCTACGCGCGCGTTCTGCCAAAAGCACCATTTGCATGCATATCGTGTGGTTTTGCAGAAAACTGCGTCCGCGTCTACCAAAAGATGCATGCGCATGCTTAAAACGCGTTTTGGCACAAATCCATGTGCGGGTGCTAAAAAGAGCAGCATCGGCATGCTTTTCACGTCGTTTCGTAGAAATCCACACGCGCGTTCTGCCAAAAGCACCATTTGCATGCCTATCGTGTGGTTTTGCAGAAAACTGCGTCCGCGTCTACCAAAAGATGCATGCGCATGCTTAAAACGCGTTTTGCACAAATCCATGTGCGGGTGCTAAAAAGAGCAGCATCGGCATGCTTTTCACGTCGTTTGGTAGAAATCCACACGCGCGTTCTGCCAAAAGCACCATTTGCATGCCTATCGTGTGGTTTTGCAGAAAACTGCGTCCGCGTCTACCAAAAGATGCATGCGCATGCTTAAAACGCGTTTTGGCACAAATCCATGTGCGGATGTTAAAAAGAGCAGCATCGGCATGCTTTTCACGTCGTTTGGTAGAAATCCACGCGCGCGTTCTGCCAAAAGCACCATTTGCATGCCTATCGTGTGGTTTTGCAGAAAACTGCGTCCGCGTCTACCAAAAGATGCATGCGCATGCTTAAAACGCGTTTTGCACAAATCCATGTGCGGGTGCTAAAAAGAGCAGCATCGGCATGCTTTTCACGTCGTTTGGTAGAAATTCACACGCGCGTTCTGCCAAAAGCACCATTTGCATGCCTATCGTGTGGTTTTGCAGAAAACTGCGTCCGCGTCTACCAAAAGATGCATGTGCATGCTAAAAACGCGTTTTGGCACAAATCCATGTGCGGATGTTAAAAAGAGCAGACTCGGCATGCTTTTCACGTCGTTTGGTAGAAATCCACGCGCGCGTTCTGCCAAAAGCACCATTTGCATGCATATCGTGTGGTTTTGCAGAAAACTGCGTCCGCGTCTACCAAAAGATGCATGCGCATGCTTAAAACGCGTTTTGGCACAAATCCATGTGCGGGTGCTAAAAAGAGCAGCATCGGCATGCTTTTCACGTCGTTTGGTAGAAATTCACACGCGCGTTCTGCCAAAAGCACCATTTGCATGCCTATCGTGTGGTTTTGCAGAAAACTGCGTCCGCGTCTACCAAAAGATGCATGCGCATGCTTAAAACGCGCTTTGGCACAAATCCATGTGCGGATGTTAAAAAGAGCAGCATCGGCATGCTTTTCACGTCGTTTGGTAGAAATCCACACGCGCGTTCTGCCAAAAGCACCATTTGCATGCATATCGTGTGGTTTTGCAGAAAACTGCGTCCGCGTCTACCAAAAGATGCATGTGCATGCTAAAAACGCGTTTTGGCACAAATCCATGTGCGGGTGCTAAAAAGAGCAGCATCGGCATGCTTTTCACGTCGTTTGGTAGAAATCCACGCGCGCGTTCTGCCAAAAGCACCATTTGCATGCCTATCGTGTGGTTTTGCAGAAAACTGCGTCCGCGTCTACCAAAAGATGCATGCGCATGCTTAAAACGCGTTTTGGCACAAATCCATGTGCGGATGTTAAAAAGAGCAGCATCGGCATGCTTTTCACGTCGTTTGGTAGAAATCCACGCGCGCGTTCTGCCAAAAGCACCATTTGCATGCATATCGTGTGGTTTTGCAGAAAACTGCGTCCGCGTCTACCAAAAGATGCATGCGCATGCTTAAAACGCGTTTGGGCACAAATCCATGTGCGGGTGCTAAAAAGAGCAGCATCGGCATGCTTTTCACGTCGTTTGGTAGAAATCCACACGCGCGTTCTGCCAAAAGCACCATTTGCATGCCTATCGTGTGGTTTTGCAGAAAACTGCGTCCGCGTCTACCAAAAGATGCATGCGCATGCTTAAAACGCGCTTTGGCACAAATCCATATGCGGATGTTAAAAAGAGCAGCGTCGGCATGCTTTTCACGTCGTTTGGTAGAAATCCAGGCGCGCGTTCTGCCAAAAGCACCATTTGCATGCATATCGTGTGGTTTTGCAGAAAACTGCGTCCGCGTCTACCAAAAGATGCATGCGCATGCTTAAAACGCGTTTTGGCGCAAATCCATGTGCGGGTGCTAAAAAGAGCAGCATCGGCATGCTTTTCACGTCGTTTGGTAGAAATCCACACGCGCGTTCTGCCAAAAGCACCATTTGCATGCATATCGTGTGGTTTTGCAGAAAACTGCGTCCGCGTCTACCAAAAGATGCATGTGCATGCTAAAAACGCGTTTTGGCACAAATCCATGTGCGGGTGCTAAAAAGAGCAGCATCGGCATGCTTTTCACGTCGTTTGGTAGAAATCCACACGCGCGTTCTGCCAAAAGCACCATTTGCATGCCTATCGTGTGGTTTTGCAGAAAACTGCGTCCGCGTCTACCAAAAGATGCATGCGCATGCTTAAAACGCGCTTTGGCACAAATCCATGTGCGGATGTTAAAAAGAGCAGCATCGGCATGCTTTTCACGTCGTTTGGTAGAAATCCACGCGCGCGTTCTGCCAAAAGCACCATTTGCATGCATATCGTGTGGTTTTGCAGAAAACTGCGTCCGCGTCTACCAAAAGATGCATGCGCATGCTTTAAACGCGTTTTGGCACAAATCCATGTGCGGGTGCTAAAAAGAGCAGCATCGGCATGCTTTTCACGTCGTTTGGTAGAAATCCACACGCGCGTTCTGCCAAAAGCACCATTTGCATGCCTATCGTGTGGTTTTGCAGAAAACTGCGTCCGCGTCTACCAAAAGATGCATGCGCATGCTTAAAACGCGCTTTGGCACAAATCCATGTGCGGATGTTAAAAAGAGCAGCATCGGCATGCTTTTCACGTCGTTTGGTAGAAATCCACACGCGCGTTCTGCCAAAAGCACCATTTGCATGCATATCGTGTGGTTTTGCAGAAAACTGCGTCCGCGTCTACCAAAAGATGCATGTGCATGCTAAAAACGCGTTTTGGCACAAATCCATGTGCGGATGTTAAAAAGAGCAGCATCGGCATGCTTTTCACGTCGTTTGGTAGAAATCCACGCGCGCGTTCTGCCAAAAGCACCATTTGCATGCATATCAAGTGGTTTTGCAGAAACTTGCGTCCGCGTCTACCAAAAGATGCATGCGCATGCTTAAAACGCGTTTTGGCACAAATCCATGTGCGGGTGCTAAAAAGAGCAGCATCGGCATGCTTTTCACGTCGTTTGGTAGAAATCCACACGCGCGTTCTGCCAAAAGCACCATTTGCATGCCTATCGTGTGGTTTTGCAGAAAACTGCGTCCGCGTCTACCAAAAGATGCATGCGCATGCTTAAAACGCGTTTTGGCACAAATCCATGTGCGGGTGCTAAAAAGAGCAGCATCGGCATGCTTTTCACGTCGTTTGGTAGAAATCCACACGCGCGTTCTGCCAAAAGCACCATTTGCATGCCTATCGTGTGGTTTTGCAGAAAACTGCGTCCGCGTCTACCAAAAGATGCATGCGCATGCTTAAAACGCGTTTTGGCACAAATCCATGTGCGGGTGCTAAAAAGAGCAGCATCGGCATGCTTTTCACGTCGTTTGGTAGAAATCCACACGCGCGTTCTGCCAAAAGCACCATTTGCATGCCTATCGTGTGGTTTTGCAGAAAACTGCGTCCGCGTCTACCAAAAGATGCATGCGCATGCTTAAAACGCGTTTTGGCACAAATCCATGTGCGGGTGCTAAAAAGAGCAGCATCGGCATGCTTTTCACGTCGTTTGGTAGAAATCCACACGCGCGTTCTGCCAAAAGCACCATTTGCATGCCTATCGTGTGGTTTTGCAGAAAACTGCGTCCGCGTCTACCAAAAGATGCATGCGCATGCTTAAAACGCGCTTTGGCACAAATCCAAGTGCGGATGTTAAAAAGAGCAGCATCGGCATGCTTTTCACGTCGTTTGGTAGAAATCCACGCGCGCGTTCTGCCAAAAGCACCATTTGCATGCATATCGTGTGGTTTTGCAGAAAACTGCGTCCGCGTCTACCAAAAGATGCATGCGCATGCTTGAAACGCGTTTTGGCACAAATCCATGTGCGGGTGCTAAAAAGAGCAGCATCGGCATGCTTTTCACGTCGTTTGGTAGAAATCCACAAGCGCGTTCTGCCAAAAGCACCATTTGCATGCATATCGTGTGGTTTTGCAGAAAACTGCGTCCGCGTCTACCAAAAGATGCATGCGCATGCTTAAAACGCGCTTTGGCACAAATCCATATGCGGATGTTAAAAAGAGCAGCGTCGGCATGCTTTTCACGTCGTTTGGTAGAAATCCACGCGCGCGTTCTGCCAAAAGCACCATTTGCATGCATATCGTGTGGTTTTGCAGAAAACTGCGTCCGCGTCTACCAAAAGATGCATGCGCATGCTTAAAACGCGTTTTGGCACAAATCCATGTGCGGGTGCTAAAGAGAGCAGCATCGGCATGCTTTTCACGTCGTTTGGTAGAAATCCACACGCGCGTTCTGCCAAAAGCACCATTTGCATGCATATCGTGTGGTTTTGCAGAAAACTGCGTCCGCGTCTACCAAAAGATGCATGCGCATGCTAAAAACGCGTTTTGGCACAAATCCATGTGCGGGTGCTAAAAAGAGCAGCATCGGCATGCTTTTCACGTCGTTTGGTAGAAATCCACACGCGCGTTCTGCCAAAAGCACCATTTGCATGCCTATCGTGTGGTTTTGCAGAAAACTGCGTCCGCGTCTACCAAAAGATGCATGCGCATGCTTAAAACGCGCTTTGGCACAAATCCATGTGCGGATGTTAAAAAGAGCAGCATCGGCATGCTTTTCACGTCGTTTGGTAGAAATCCACGCGCGCGTTCTGCCAAAAGCACCATTTGCATGCATATCGTGTGGTTTTGCAGAAAACTGCGTCCGCGTCTACCAAAAGATGCATGCGCATGCTTAAAACGCGTTTTGGCACAAATCCATGTGCGGGTGCTAAAAAGAGCAGCATCGGCATGCTTTTCACGTCGTTTGGTAGAAATCCACACGCGCGTTCTGCCAAAAGCACCATTTGCATGCCTATCGTGTGGTTTTGCAGAAAACTGCGTCCGCGTCTACCAAAGAGGATGCATGCGCATGCTTAAAACGCGCTTTGGCACAAATCCATGTGCGGATGTTAAAAAGAGCAGCATCGGCATGCTTTTCACGTCGTTTGGTAGAAATCCACACGCGCGTTCTGCCAAAAGCACCATTTGCATGCATATCGTGTGGTTTTGCGGAAAACTGCGTCCGCGTCTACCAAAAGATGCATGTGCATGCTAAAAACGCGTTTTGGCACAAATCCATGTGCGGATGTTAAAAAGAGCAGCATCGGCATGCTGTTCACGTCGTTTGGTAGAAATCCACGCGCGCGTTCTGCCAAAAGCACCATTTGCATGCATATCGTGTGGTTTTGCAGAAAACTGCGTCCGCGTCTACCAAAAGATGCATGCGCATGCTTAAAACGCGTTTTGGCACAAATCCATGTGCGGGTGCTAAAAAGAGCAGCATCGGCATGCTTTTCACGTCGTTTGGTAGAAATCCACGCGCGCGTTCTGCCAAAAGCACCATTTGCATGCCTATCGTGTGGTTTTGCAGAAAACTGCGTCCGCGTCTACCAAAAGATGCATGCGCATGCTTAAAACGCGCTTTGGCACAAATCCATGTGCGGATGTTAAAAAGAGCAGCATCGGCATGCTTTTCACGTCGTTTGGTAGAAATCCACGCGCGCGTTCTGCCAAAAGCACCATTTGCATGCATATCGTGTGGTTTTGCAGAAAACTGCGTCCGCGTCTACCAAAAGATGCATGCGCATGCTTAAAACGCGTTTTGGCACAAATCCATGTGCGGGTGCTAAAAAGAGCAGCATCGGCATGCTTTTCACGTCGTTTGGTAGAAATCCACACGCGCGTTCTGCCAAAAGCACCATTTGCATGCCTATCGTGTGGTTTTGCAGAAAACTGCGTCCGCGTCTACCAAAAGATGCATGCGCATGCTTAAAACGCGCTTTGGCACAAATCCATGTGCGGATGTTAAAAAGAGCAGCATCGGCATGCTTTTCACGTAGTTTGGTAGAAATCCACACGCGCGTTCTGCCAAAAGCACCATTTGCATGCATATCGTGTGGTTTTGCAGAAAACTGCGTCCGCGTCTACCAAAAGATGCATGTGCATGCTAAAAACGCGTTTTGGCACAAATCCATGTGCGGATGTTAAAAAGAGCAGCATCGGCATGCTTTTCACGTCGTTTGGTAGAAATCCACGCGCGCGTTCTGCCAAAAGCACCATTTGCATGCATATCGTGTGGTTTTGCAGAAAACTGCGTCCGCGTCTACCAAAAGATGCATGCGCATGCTTAAAACGCGTTTTGGCACAAATCCATGTGCGGGTGCTAAAAAGAGCAGCATCGGCATGCTTTTCACGTCGTTTGGTAGAAATCCACACGCGCGTTCTGCCAAAAGCACCATTTGCATGCCTATCGTGTGGTTTTGCAGAAAACTGCGTCCGCGTCTACCAAAAGATGCATGCGCATGCTTAAAACGCGTTTTGGCACAAATCCATGTGCGGGTGCTAAAAAGAGCAGCATCGGCATGCTTTTCACGTCGTTTGGTAGAAATCCACACGCGCGTTCTGCCAAAAGCACCATTTGCATGCATATCGTGTGGTTTTGCAGAAAACTGCGTCCGCGTCTACCAAAAGATGCATGTGCATGCTTAAAACGCGTTTTGGCACAAATCCACGTGCGGGTGCTAAAAAGAGCAGCATCGGCATGTTTTTCACGTCGTTTGGTAGAAATCCACGCGCGCGTTCTGCAAAAAGCACCATTTGCATGCATATCGTGTGGTTTTGCAGAAAACTGCGTCCGCGTCTACCAAAAGATGCATGCGCATGCTTAAAACGCGTTTTGGCACAAATCCATGTGCGGGTGCTAAAAAGAGCAGCATCGGCATGCTTTTCACGTCGTTTGGTAGAAATCCACACGCGCGTTCTGCCAAAAGCACCATTTGCATGCCTATCGTGTGGTTTTGCAGAAAACTGCGTCCGCGTCTACCAAAAGATGCATGTGCATGCTAAAAACGCGTTTTGGCACAAATCCATGTGCGGATGTTAAAAAGAGCAGCATCGGCATGCTTTTCACGTCGTTTGGTAGAAATCCACGCGCGCGTTCTGCCAAAAGCACCATTTGCATGCATATCGTGTGGTTTTGCAGAAAACTGCGTCCGCGTCTACCAAAAGATGCATGCGCATGCTTAAAACGCGCTTTGGCACAAATCCATGTGCGGATGTTAAAAAGAGCAGCATCGGCATGCTTTTCACGTCGTTTGGTAGAAATCCACACGCGCGTTCTGCCAAAAGCACCATTTGCATGCATATCGTGTGGTTTTGCAGAAAACTGCGTCCGCGTCTACCAAAAGATGCATGTGCATGCTAAAAACGCGTTTTGGAACAAATCCATGTGCGGGTGCTAAAAAGAGCAGCATCGGCATGCTTTTCACGTCGTTTGGTAGAAATCCACACGCGCGTTCTGCCAAAAGCACCATTTGCATGCCTATCGTGTGGTTTTGCAGAAAACTGCGTCCGCGTCTACCAAAAGATGCATGCGCATGCTTAAAACGCGCTTTGGCACAAATCCATGTGCGGGTGCTAAAAAGAGCAGCATCGGCATGCTTTTCACGTCGTTTGGTAGAAATCCACACGCGCGTTCTGCCAAAAGCACCATTTGCATGCCTATCGTGTGGTTTTGCAGAAAACTGCGTCCGCGTCTACCAAAAGATGCATGCGCATGCTTAAAACGCGCTTTGGCACAAATCCATGTGCGGATGTTAAAAAGAGCAGCATCGGCATGCTTTTCACGTCGTTTGGTAGAAATCCACACGCGCGTTCTGCCAAAAGCACAATTTGCATGCATATCGTGTGGTTTTGCAGAAAACTGCGTCCGCGTCTACCAAAAGATGCATGTGCATGCTAAAAACGCGTTTTGGCACAAATCCATGTGCGGGTGCTAAAAAGAGCAGCATCGGCATGCTTTTCACGTCGTTTGGTAGAAATCCACGCGCGCGTTCTGCCAAAAGCACCATTTGCATGCCTATCGTGTGGTTTTGCAGAAAACTGCGTCCGCGTCTACCAAAAGATGCATGCGCATGCTTAAAACGCGTTTTGGCACAAATCCATGTGCGGATGTTAAAAAGAGCAGCATCGGCATGCTTTTCACGTCGTTTGGTAGAAATCCACGCGCGCGTTCTGCCAAAAGCACCATTTGCATGCATATCGTGTGGTTTTGCAGAAAACTGCGTCCGCGTCTACCAAAAGATGCATGCGCATGCTTAAAACGCGTTTTGGCACAAATCCATGTGCGGGTGCTAAAAAGAGCAGCATCGGCATGCTTTTCACGTCGTTTGGTAGAAATCCACACGCGCGTTCTGCCAAAAGCACCATTTGCATGCCTATCGTGTGGTTTTGCAGAAAACTGCGTCCGCGTCTACCAAAAGATGCATGCGCATGCTTAAAACGCGCTTTGGCACAAATCCATGTGCGGATGGTAAAAAGAGCAGCATCGGCATGCTTTTCACGTCGTTTGGTAGAAATCCACGCGCGCGTTCTGCCAAAAGCACCATTTGCATGCATATCGTGTGGTTTTGCAGAAAACTGCGTCCGCGTCTACCAAAAGATGCATGCGCATGCTTAAAACGCGCTTTGGCACAAATCCATGTGCGGATGTTAAAAAGAGCAGCATCGGCATGCTTTTCACGTCGTTTGGTAGAAATCCACACGCGCGTTCTGCCAAAAGCACCATTTGCATGCAAATCGTGTGGTTTTGCAGAAAACTGCGTCCGCGTCTACCAAAAGATGCATGTGCATGCTAAAAACGCGTTTTGGCACAAATCCATGTGCGGGTGCTAAAAAGAGCAGCATCGGCATGCTTTTCACGTCGTTTGGTAGAAATCCACACGCGCGTTCTGCCAAAAGCACCATTTGCATGCCTATCGTGTGGTTTTGCAGAAAACTGCGTCCGCGTCTACCAAAAGATGCATGCGCATGCTTAAAACGCGCTTTGGCACAAATCCATGTGCGGATGTTAAAAAGAGCAGCATCGGCATGCTTTTCACGTCGTTTGGTAGAAATCCACGCGCGCGTTCTGCCAAAAGCACCATTTGCATGCATATCGTGTGGTTTTGCAGAAAACTGCGTCCGCGTCTACCAAAAGATGCATGCGCATGCTTAAAACGCGTTTTGGCACAAATCCATGTGCGGGTGCTAAAAAGAGCAGCATCGGCATGCTTTTCACGTCGTTTGGTAGAAATCCACACGCGCGTTCTGCCAAAAGCACCATTTGCATGCCTATCGTGTGGTTTTGCAGAAAACTGCGTCCGCGTCTACCAAAAGATGCATGCGCATGCTTAAAACGCGCTTTGGCACAAATCCATGTGCGGATGGTAAAAAGAGCAGCATCGGCATGCTTTTCACGTCGTTTGGTAGAAATCCACGCGCGCGTTCTGCCAAAAGCACCATTTGCATGCATATCGTGTGGTTTTGCAGAAAACTGCGTCCGCGTCTACCAAAAGATGCATGCGCATGCTTAAAACGCGCTTTGGCACAAATCCATGTGCGGATGTTAAAAAGAGCAGCATCGGCATGCTTTTCACGTCGTTTGGTAGAAATCCACACGCGCGTTCTGCCAAAAGCACCATTTGCATGCATATCGTGTGGTTTTGCAGAAAACTGCGTCCGCGTCTACCAAAAGATGCATGTGCATGCTAAAAACGCGTTTTGGCACAAATCCATGTGCGGGTGCTAAAAAGAGCAGCATCGGCATGCTTTTCACGTCGTTTGGTAGAAATCCACGCGCGCGTTCTGCCAAAAGCACCATTTGCATGCATATCGTGTGGTTTTGCAGAAAACTGCGTCCGCGTCTACCAAAAGATGCATGCGCATGCTTAAAACGCGTTTTGGCACAAATCCATGTGCGGGTGCTAAAAAGAGCAGCATCGGCATGCTTTTCACGTCGTTTGGTAGAAATCCACACGCGCGTTCTGCCAAAAGCACCATTTGCATGCCTATCGTGTGGTTTTGCAGAAAACTGCGTCCGCGTCTACCAAAAGATGCATGCGCATGCTTAAAACGCGCTTTGGCACAAATCCATGTGCGGATGGTAAAAAGAGCAGCATCGGCATGCTTTTCACGTCGTTTGGTAGAAATCCACGCGCGCGTTCTGCCAAAAGCACCATTTGCATGCATATCGTGTGGTTTTGCAGAAAACTGCGTCCGCGTCTACCAAAAGATGCATGCGCATGCTTAAAACGCGCTTTGGCACAAATCCATGTGCGGATGTTAAAAAGAGCAGCATCGGCATGCTTTTCACGTCGTTTGGTAGAAATCCACACGCGCGTTCTGCCAAAAGCACCATTTGCATGCATATCGTGTGGTTTTGCAGAAAACTGCGTCCGCGTCTACCAAAAGATGCATGTGCATGCTAAAAACGCGTTTTGGCACAAATCCATGTGCGGGTGCTAAAAAGAGCAGCATCGGCATGCTTTTCACGTCGTTTGGTAGAAATCCACACGCGCGTTCTGCCAAAAGCACCATTTGCATGCCTATCGTGTGGTTTTGCAGAAAACTGCGTCCGCGTCTACCAAAAGATGCATGCGCATGCTTAAAACGCGCTTTGGCACAAATCCATGTGCGGATGTTAAAAAGAGCAGCATCGGCATGCTTTTCACGTCGTTTGGTAGAAATCCACGCGCGCGTTCTGCCAAAAGCACCATTTGCATGCATATCGTGTGGTTTTGCAGAAAACTGCGTCCGCGTCTACCAAAAGATGCATGCGCATGCTTAAAACGCGTTTTGGCACAAATCCATGTGCGGGTGCTAAAAAGAGCAGCATCGGCATGCTTTTCACGTCGTTTGGTAGAAATCCACACGCGCGTTCTGCCAAAAGCACCATTTGCATGCCTATCGTGTGGTTTTGCAGAAAACTGCGTCCGCGTCTACCAAAAGATGCATGCGCATGCTTAAAACGCGCTTTGGCACAAATCCATGTGCGGATGGTAAAAAGAGCAGCATCGGCATGCTTTTCACGTCGTTTGGTAGAAATCCACGCGCGCGTTCTGCCAAAAGCACCATTTGCATGCATATCGTGTGGTTTTGCAGAAAACTGCGTCCGCGTCTACCAAAAGATGCATGCGCATGCTTAAAACGCGCTTTGGCACAAATCCATGTGCGGATGTTAAAAAGAGCAGCATCGGCATGCTTTTCACGTCGTTTGGTAGAAATCCACACGCGCGTTCTGCCAAAAGCACCATTTGCATGCATATCGTGTGGTTTTGCAGAAAACTGCGTCCGCGTCTACCAAAAGATGCATGTGCATGCTAAAAACGCGTTTTGGCACAAATCCATGTGCGGGTGCTAAAAAGAGCAGCATCGGCATGCTTTTCACGTCGTTTGGTAGAAATCCACACGCGCGTTCTGCCAAAAGCACCATTTGCATGCCTATCGTGTGGTTTTGCAGAAAACTGCGTCCGCGTCTACCAAAAGATGCATGCGCATGCTTAAAACGCGCTTTGGCACAAATCCATGTGCGGATGTTAAAAAGAGCAGCATCGGCATGCTTTTCACGTCGTTTGGTAGAAATCCACGCGCGCGTTCTGCCAAAAGCACCATTTGCATGCATATCGTGTGGTTTTGCAGAAAACTGCGTCCGCGTCTACCAAAAGATGCATGCGCATGCTTAAAACGCGTTTTGGCACAAATCCATGTGCGGGTGCTAAAAAGAGCAGCATCGGCATGCTTTTCACGTCGTTTGGTAGAAATCCACACGCGCGTTCTGCCAAAAGCACCATTTGCATGCCTATCGTGTGGTTTTGCAGAAAACTGCGTCCGCGTCTACCAAAAGATGCATGCGCATGCTTAAAACGCGCTTTGGCACAAATCCATGTGCGGATGTTAAAAAGAGCAGCATCGGCATGCTTTTCACGTCGTTTGGTAGAAATCCACACGCGCGTTCTGCCAAAAGCACCATTTGCATGCATATCGTGTGGTTTTGCGGAAAACTGCGTCCGCGTCTACCAAAAGATGCATGTGCATGCTAAAAACGCGTTTTGGCACAAATCCATGTGCGGATGTTAAAAAGAGCAGCATCGGCATGCTGTTCACGTCGTTTGGTAGAAATCCACGCGCGCGTTCTGCCAAAAGCACCATTTGCATGCATATCGTGTGGTTTTGCAGAAAACTGCGTCCGCGTCTACCAAAAGATGCATGCGCATGCTTAAAACGCGTTTTGGCACAAATCCATGTGCGGGTGCTAAAAAGAGCAGCATCGGCATGCTTTTCACGTCGTTTGGTAGAAATCCACGCGCGCGTTCTGCCAAAAGCACCATTTGCATGCCTATCGTGTGGTTTTGCAGAAAACTGCGTCCGCGTCTACCAAAAGATGCATGCGCATGCTTAAAACGCGCTTTGGCACAAATCCATGTGCGGATGTTAAAAAGAGCAGCATCGGCATGCTTTTCACGTCGTTTGGTAGAAATCCACGCGCGCGTTCTGCCAAAAGCACCATTTGCATGCATATCGTGTGGTTTTGCAGAAAACTGCGTCCGCGTCTACCAAAAGATGCATGCGCATGCTTAAAACGCGTTTTGGCACAAATCCATGTGCGGGTGCTAAAAAGAGCAGCATCGGCATGCTTTTCACGTCGTTTGGTAGAAATCCACACGCGCGTTCTGCCAAAAGCACCATTTGCATGCCTATCGTGTGGTTTTGCAGAAAACTGCGTCCGCGTCTACCAAAAGATGCATGCGCATGCTTAAAACGCGCTTTGGCACAAATCCATGTGCGGATGTTAAAAAGAGCAGCATCGGCATGCTTTTCACGTAGTTTGGTAGAAATCCACACGCGCGTTCTGCCAAAAGCACCATTTGCATGCATATCGTGTGGTTTTGCAGAAAACTGCGTCCGCGTCTACCAAAAGATGCATGTGCATGCTAAAAACGCGTTTTGGCACAAATCCATGTGCGGATGTTAAAAAGAGCAGCATCGGCATGCTTTTCACGTCGTTTGGTAGAAATCCACGCGCGCGTTCTGCCAAAAGCACCATTTGCATGCATATCGTGTGGTTTTGCAGAAAACTGCGTCCGCGTCTACCAAAAGATGCATGCGCATGCTTAAAACGCGTTTTGGCACAAATCCATGTGCGGGTGCTAAAAAGAGCAGCATCGGCATGCTTTTCACGTCGTTTGGTAGAAATCCACACGCGCGTTCTGCCAAAAGCACCATTTGCATGCCTATCGTGTGGTTTTGCAGAAAACTGCGTCCGCGTCTACCAAAAGATGCATGCGCATGCTTAAAACGCGTTTTGGCACAAATCCATGTGCGGGTGCTAAAAAGAGCAGCATCGGCATGCTTTTCACGTCGTTTGGTAGAAATCCACACGCGCGTTCTGCCAAAAGCACCATTTGCATGCATATCGTGTGGTTTTGCAGAAAACTGCGTCCGCGTCTACCAAAAGATGCATGTGCATGCTTAAAACGCGTTTTGGCACAAATCCACGTGCGGGTGCTAAAAAGAGCAGCATCGGCATGTTTTTCACGTCGTTTGGTAGAAATCCACGCGCGCGTTCTGCAAAAAGCACCATTTGCATGCATATCGTGTGGTTTTGCAGAAAACTGCGTCCGCGTCTACCAAAAGATGCATGCGCATGCTTAAAACGCGTTTTGGCACAAATCCATGTGCGGGTGCTAAAAAGAGCAGCATCGGCATGCTTTTCACGTCGTTTGGTAGAAATCCACACGCGCGTTCTGCCAAAAGCACCATTTGCATGCCTATCGTGTGGTTTTGCAGAAAACTGCGTCCGCGTCTACCAAAAGATGCATGTGCATGCTAAAAACGCGTTTTGGCACAAATCCATGTGCGGATGTTAAAAAGAGCAGCATCGGCATGCTTTTCACGTCGTTTGGTAGAAATCCACGCGCGCGTTCTGCCAAAAGCACCATTTGCATGCATATCGTGTGGTTTTGCAGAAAACTGCGTCCGCGTCTACCAAAAGATGCATGCGCATGCTTAAAACGCGCTTTGGCACAAATCCATGTGCGGATGTTAAAAAGAGCAGCATCGGCATGCTTTTCACGTCGTTTGGTAGAAATCCACACGCGCGTTCTGCCAAAAGCACCATTTGCATGCATATCGTGTGGTTTTGCAGAAAACTGCGTCCGCGTCTACCAAAAGATGCATGTGCATGCTAAAAACGCGTTTTGGAACAAATCCATGTGCGGGTGCTAAAAAGAGCAGCATCGGCATGCTTTTCACGTCGTTTGGTAGAAATCCACACGCGCGTTCTGCCAAAAGCACCATTTGCATGCCTATCGTGTGGTTTTGCAGAAAACTGCGTCCGCGTCTACCAAAAGATGCATGCGCATGCTTAAAACGCGCTTTGGCACAAATCCATGTGCGGATGTTAAAAAGAGCAGCATCGGCATGCTTTTCACGTCGTTTGGTAGAAATCCACGCGCGCGTTCTGCCAAAAGCACCATTTGCATGCATATCGTGTGGTTTTGCAGAAAACTGCGTCCGCGTCTACCAAAAGATGCATGCGCATGCTTAAAACGCGTTTTGGCACAAATCCATGTGCGGGTGCTAAAAAGAGCAGCATCGGCATGCTTTTCACGTCGTTTGGTAGAAATCCACACGCGCGTTCTGCCAAAAGCACCATTTGCATGCCTATCGTGTGGTTTTGCAGAAAACTGCGTCCGCGTCTACCAAAAGATGCATGCGCATGCTTAAAACGCGCTTTGGCACAAATCCATGTGCGGATGTTAAAAAGAGCAGCATCGGCATGCTTTTCACGTCGTTTGGTAGAAATCCACACGCGCGTTCTGCCAAAAGCACAATTTGCATGCATATCGTGTGGTTTTGCAGAAAACTGCGTCCGCGTCTACCAAAAGATGCATGTGCATGCTAAAAACGCGTTTTGGCACAAATCCATGTGCGGGTGCTAAAAAGAGCAGCATCGGCATGCTTTTCACGTCGTTTGGTAGAAATCCACGCGCGCGTTCTGCCAAAAGCACCATTTGCATGCCTATCGTGTGGTTTTGCAGAAAACTGCGTCCGCGTCTACCAAAAGATGCATGCGCATGCTTAAAACGCGTTTTGGCACAAATCCATGTGCGGATGTTAAAAAGAGCAGCATCGGCATGCTTTTCACGTCGTTTGGTAGAAATCCACGCGCGCGTTCTGCCAAAAGCACCATTTGCATGCATATCGTGTGGTTTTGCAGAAAACTGCGTCCGCGTCTACCAAAAGATGCATGCGCATGCTTAAAACGCGTTTTGGCACAAATCCATGTGCGGGTGCTAAAAAGAGCAGCATCGGCATGCTTTTCACGTCGTTTGGTAGAAATCCACACGCGCGTTCTGCCAAAAGCACCATTTGCATGCCTATCGTGTGGTTTTGCAGAAAACTGCGTCCGCGTCTACCAAAAGATGCATGCGCATGCTTAAAACGCGCTTTGGCACAAATCCATGTGCGGATGGTAAAAAGAGCAGCATCGGCATGCTTTTCACGTCGTTTGGTAGAAATCCACGCGCGCGTTCTGCCAAAAGCACCATTTGCATGCATATCGTGTGGTTTTGCAGAAAACTGCGTCCGCGTCTACCAAAAGATGCATGCGCATGCTTAAAACGCGCTTTGGCACAAATCCATGTGCGGATGTTAAAAAGAGCAGCATCGGCATGCTTTTCACGTCGTTTGGTAGAAATCCACACGCGCGTTCTGCCAAAAGCACCATTTGCATGCAAATCGTGTGGTTTTGCAGAAAACTGCGTCCGCGTCTACCAAAAGATGCATGTGCATGCTAAAAACGCGTTTTGGCACAAATCCATGTGCGGGTGCTAAAAAGAGCAGCATCGGCATGCTTTTCACGTCGTTTGGTAGAAATCCACACGCGCGTTCTGCCAAAAGCACCATTTGCATGCCTATCGTGTGGTTTTGCAGAAAACTGCGTCCGCGTCTACCAAAAGATGCATGCGCATGCTTAAAACGCGCTTTGGCACAAATCCATGTGCGGATGTTAAAAAGAGCAGCATCGGCATGCTTTTCACGTCGTTTGGTAGAAATCCACGCGCGCGTTCTGCCAAAAGCACCATTTGCATGCATATCGTGTGGTTTTGCAGAAAACTGCGTCCGCGTCTACCAAAAGATGCATGCGCATGCTTAAAACGCGTTTTGGCACAAATCCATGTGCGGGTGCTAAAAAGAGCAGCATCGGCATGCTTTTCACGTCGTTTGGTAGAAATCCACACGCGCGTTCTGCCAAAAGCACCATTTGCATGCCTATCGTGTGGTTTTGCAGAAAACTGCGTCCGCGTCTACCAAAAGATGCATGCGCATGCTTAAAACGCGCTTTGGCACAAATCCATGTGCGGATGGTAAAAAGAGCAGCATCGGCATGCTTTTCACGTCGTTTGGTAGAAATCCACGCGCGCGTTCTGCCAAAAGCACCATTTGCATGCATATCGTGTGGTTTTGCAGAAAACTGCGTCCGCGTCTACCAAAAGATGCATGCGCATGCTTAAAACGCGCTTTGGCACAAATCCATGTGCGGATGTTAAAAAGAGCAGCATCGGCATGCTTTTCACGTCGTTTGGTAGAAATCCACACGCGCGTTCTGCCAAAAGCACCATTTGCATGCATATCGTGTGGTTTTGCAGAAAACTGCGTCCGCGTCTACCAAAAGATGCATGTGCATGCTAAAAACGCGTTTTGGCACAAATCCATGTGCGGGTGCTAAAAAGAGCAGCATCGGCATGCTTTTCACGTCGTTTGGTAGAAATCCACGCGCGCGTTCTGCCAAAAGCACCATTTGCATGCATATCGTGTGGTTTTGCAGAAAACTGCGTCCGCGTCTACCAAAAGATGCATGCGCATGCTTAAAACGCGTTTTGGCACAAATCCATGTGCGGGTGCTAAAAAGAGCAGCATCGGCATGCTTTTCACGTCGTTTGGTAGAAATCCACACGCGCGTTCTGCCAAAAGCACCATTTGCATGCCTATCGTGTGGTTTTGCAGAAAACTGCGTCCGCGTCTACCAAAAGATGCATGCGCATGCTTAAAACGCGCTTTGGCACAAATCCATGTGCGGATGGTAAAAAGAGCAGCATCGGCATGCTTTTCACGTCGTTTGGTAGAAATCCACGCGCGCGTTCTGCCAAAAGCACCATTTGCATGCATATCGTGTGGTTTTGCAGAAAACTGCGTCCGCGTCTACCAAAAGATGCATGCGCATGCTTAAAACGCGCTTTGGCACAAATCCATGTGCGGATGTTAAAAAGAGCAGCATCGGCATGCTTTTCACGTCGTTTGGTAGAAATCCACACGCGCGTTCTGCCAAAAGCACCATTTGCATGCATATCGTGTGGTTTTGCAGAAAACTGCGTCCGCGTCTACCAAAAGATGCATGTGCATGCTAAAAACGCGTTTTGGCACAAATCCATGTGCGGGTGCTAAAAAGAGCAGCATCGGCATGCTTTTCACGTCGTTTGGTAGAAATCCACACGCGCGTTCTGCCAAAAGCACCATTTGCATGCCTATCGTGTGGTTTTGCAGAAAACTGCGTCCGCGTCTACCAAAAGATGCATGCGCATGCTTAAAACGCGCTTTGGCACAAATCCATGTGCGGATGTTAAAAAGAGCAGCATCGGCATGCTTTTCACGTCGTTTGGTAGAAATCCACGCGCGCGTTCTGCCAAAAGCACCATTTGCATGCATATCGTGTGGTTTTGCAGAAAACTGCGTCCGCGTCTACCAAAAGATGCATGCGCATGCTTAAAACGCGTTTTGGCACAAATCCATGTGCGGGTGCTAAAAAGAGCAGCATCGGCATGCTTTTCACGTCGTTTGGTAGAAATCCACACGCGCGTTCTGCCAAAAGCACCATTTGCATGCCTATCGTGTGGTTTTGCAGAAAACTGCGTCCGCGTCTACCAAAAGATGCATGCGCATGCTTAAAACGCGCTTTGGCACAAATCCATGTGCGGATGGTAAAAAGAGCAGCATCGGCATGCTTTTCACGTCGTTTGGTAGAAATCCACGCGCGCGTTCTGCCAAAAGCACCATTTGCATGCATATCGTGTGGTTTTGCAGAAAACTGCGTCCGCGTCTACCAAAAGATGCATGCGCATGCTTAAAACGCGCTTTGGCACAAATCCATGTGCGGATGTTAAAAAGAGCAGCATCGGCATGCTTTTCACGTCGTTTGGTAGAAATCCACACGCGCGTTCTGCCAAAAGCACCATTTGCATGCATATCGTGTGGTTTTGCAGAAAACTGCGTCCGCGTCTACCAAAAGATGCATGTGCATGCTAAAAACGCGTTTTGGCACAAATCCATGTGCGGGTGCTAAAAAGAGCAGCATCGGCATGCTTTTCACGTCGTTTGGTAGAAATCCACACGCGCGTTCTGCCAAAAGCACCATTTGCATGCCTATCGTGTGGTTTTGCAGAAAACTGCGTCCGCGTCTACCAAAAGATGCATGCGCATGCTTAAAACGCGCTTTGGCACAAATCCATGTGCGGATGTTAAAAAGAGCAGCATCGGCATGCTTTTCACGTCGTTTGGTAGAAATCCACGCGCGCGTTCTGCCAAAAGCACCATTTGCATGCATATCGTGTGGTTTTGCAGAAAACTGCGTCCGCGTCTACCAAAAGATGCATGCGCATGCTTAAAACGCGTTTTGGCACAAATCCATGTGCGGGTGCTAAAAAGAGCAGCATCGGCATGCTTTTCACGTCGTTTGGTAGAAATCCACACGCGCGTTCTGCCAATAGCACCATTTGCATGCCTATCGTGTGGTTTTGCAGAAAACTGCGTC
>NW_027460691.1:0-41890 GCF_050947875.1 Dermacentor variabilis | reverse complement strand
GGTGCTTTTGGCACAACGCGCGCGTGGATTTCTACCAAACGACGTGAAAAGCATGCCGATGCTGCTCTTTTTAACATCCGCACATGGATTTGTGCCAAAACGCGTTTTAAGCATGCGCATGCATCTTTTGGTAGACGCGGACGCAGTTTTCTGCAAAACCACACGATAGGCATGCAAATGGTGCTTTTGGCAGGACGCGCGCGTGGATTCTACCAAACGACGTGAAAAGCATGCCGATGCTGCTCTTTTTAGCACCCGCACGTGGATTTGTGCCAAAACGCGTTTTAAGCATGCGCATGCATCTTTTGGTAGACGCGGACGCAGTTTTCTGCAAAACCACACGATATGCATGCAAATGGTGCTTTTGGCAGAACGCGCGCGTGGATTTCTACCAAACGACGTGAAAAGCATGCCGATGCTGCTCTTTTTAGCACCCGCACATGGATTTGTGCCAAAACGCGTTTTAAGCATGCACATGCATCTTTTGGTAGACGCGGACGCTGTTTTCTGCAAAACCACACGATTTTTATGCAAATTGTGCTTTTGGCAGAACGCGCACGTGGATTTCTACCAAACGACGTGAAAAGCATGCCGATGCTGCTCTTTTAAGCACCCGCAAATGGATTTGTGCCAAAACGCGTTTTAAGCATGCACATGCATCTTTTGGTAGACGCGGACGTTGTTTTCTGCAAAACCACACGATATGCATGCAAATGGTGCTTTTGGCAGAACGCGCATGTGGATTTCTACCAAACAACGTGAAAAGCATGCCAATGCTGCTCTTTTTAGCACCCGCACGTGGATTTGTGCCAAAACGCGTTTTAAGCATGCGCATGGATCTTTTGGTAGACGCGGACGTTGTTTTCTGCAAAACCAAACGATATGCATGCAAATGGTGCTTTTGGCAGAACGCGCACGTGGATTTCTACCAAACGACGTGAAAAACATGCCGATGCTGCTCCTTTTAGCACCCGCACATGGATTTCTGCCAAAACGCGTTTTAAGCATGCGCATGGATCTTTTGGTAGACGCGGACGTTCTTTTCTGCAAAACCACACGATATGCATGCAAATGGTGCTTTTGGCAGAACGCGCACGTGGATTTCTACCAAATGACGTGAAAAGCATGCCAATGCTGCTCTTTTTAGCACACGCACGTGGATTTGTGCCAAAACGCGTTTTAAGCATGCACATGCATCTTTTGGTAGACGCGGACGTTGTTTTCTGCAAAACCACACGATATGCATGCAAATGGGGCTTTTGGCAGAACGCGCACGTGGATTTCTACCAAATGACGTGAAAAGCATGCCAATACTGCTCTTTTTAGCACACGCACGTGGATTTGTGTCAAAACGCGTTTAAGCATGCGCATGGATCTTTTGGTAGACGCAGACGTTGTTTTCTGCAAAACCACACGATATGCATGCAAATGGTGCTTTTGGCAGAACGCGCACGCGGATTTCTACCAAAAGACGTGAAAAACATGCCGATGCTGCTCTTTTAAGCACCCGCACATGGATTTGTGCCAAAACGCGTTTTAAGCATGCACATGCATCTTTTGGTAGACGCGGACGTTGTTTTCTGCAAAACCACACGATATGCATGCAAATGGTGCTTTTGGCAGAACGCGCACGTGGATTTCTACCAAACGACGAGAAAAACATGCCGATGCTGCTCTTTTTAGCACCCGTAGATGGATTGGTGCCAAAAACGCGTTTTAAGCATGCGCATGCATCTTTTGGTAGACGCGGACGTTGTTTTCTGCAAAACCACATGATATGCATGCAAATGGTGCTTTTGGCAGAACGCGCACGTGGATTTCTACCAAAGGACGTGAAAAGCATGCCAATGCTGCTCTTTTTAGCACACGCACGTGGATTTGTGCCAAAACGCGTTTTAAGCATGCACATGCATCTTTTGGTAGACGGGGACGTTGTTTTCTGCAAAACCACACGATATGCATGCAAATGGGGCTTTTGGCAGAACGCGCACGTGGATTTCTACCAAATGACGTGAAAAGCATGCCAATGCTGCTCTTTTTAGCACACGCAGGTGGATTTGTGTCAAAACGCGTTTAAGCATGCACATGGATCTTTGGTAGACGCAGACGTTGTTTTCTGCAAAACCACACGATATGCATGCAAATGGTGCTTTTGGCAGAACGCGCGCGTGGATTTCTACCAAACGACGTGAAAAGCATGCCGATGCTGCTCTTTTTAACATCCGCACATGGATTTGTGCCAAAACGCGTTTTAAGCATGCGCATGCATCTTTTGGTAGACGCGGACGCAGTTTTCTGCAAAACCACACGATAGGCATGCAAATGGTGCTTTTGGCAGGACGCGCGCGTGGATTCTACCAAACGACGTGAAAAGCATGCCGATGCTGCTCTTTTTAGCACCCGCACGTGGATTTGTGCCAAAACGCGTTTTAAGCATGCGCATGCATCTTTTGGTAGACGCGGACGCAGTTTTCTGCAAAACCACACGATATGCATGCAAATGGTGCTTTTGGCAGAACGCGCGCGTGGATTTCTACCAAACGACGTGAAAAGCATGCCGATGCTGCTCTTTTTAGCACCCGCACATGGATTTGTGCCAAAACGCGTTTTAAGCATGCACATGCATCTTTTGGTAGACGCGGACGCTGTTTTCTGCAAAACCACACGATTTGCATGCAAATTGTGCTTTTGGCAGAACGCGCACGTGGATTTCTACCAAACGACGTGAAAAGCATGCCGATGCTGCTCTTTTAAGCACCCGCAAATGGATTTGTGCCAAAACGCGTTTTAAGCATGCACATGCATCTTTTGGTAGACGCGGACGTTGTTTTCTGCAAAACCACACGATATGCATGCAAATGGTGCTTTTGGCAGAACGCGCATGTGGATTTCTACCAAACAACGTGAAAAGCATGCCGATGCTGCTCTTTTTAGCACCCGCACGTTGATTTGTGCCAAAACGCGTTTTAAGCATGCGCATGGATCTTTTGGTAGACGCGGACGTTGTTTTCTGCAAAACCAAACGATATGCATGCAAATGGTGCTTTTGGCAGAACGCGCACGTGGATTTCTACCAAACGACGTGAAAAACATGCCGATGCTGCTCCTTTTAGCACCCGCACATGGATTTCTGCCAAAACGCGTTTTAAGCATGCGCATGGATCTTTTGGTAGACGCGGACGTTCTTTTCTGCAAAACCACACGATATGCATGCAAATGGTGCTTTTGGCAGAACGCGCACGTGGATTTCTACCAAATGACGTGAAAAGCATGCCAATGCTGCTCTTTTTAGCACACGCACGTGGATTTGTGCCAAAACGCGTTTTAAGCATGCACATGCATCTTTTGGTAGACGCGGACGTTGTTTTCTGCAAAACCACACGATATGCATGCAAATGGGGCTTTTGGCAGAACGCGCACGTGGATTTCTACCAAATGACGTGAAAAGCATGCCAATACTGCTCTTTTTAGCACACGCACGTGGATTTGTGTCAAAACGCGTTTAAGCATGCGCATGGATCTTTTGGTAGACGCAGACGTTGTTTTCTGCAAAACCACACGATATGCATGCAAATGGTGCTTTTGGCAGAACGCGCACGCGGATTTCTACCAAAAGACGTGAAAAACATGCCGATGCTGCTCTTTTAAGCACCCGCACATGGATTTGTGCCAAAACGCGTTTTAAGCATGCACATGCATCTTTTGGTAGACGCGGACGTTGTTTTCTGCAAAACCACACGATATGCATGCAAATGGTGCTTTTGGCAGAACGCGCACGTGGATTTCTACCAAACGACGAGAAAAACATGCCGATGCTGCTCTTTTAGCACCCGTAGTTGGATTGGTGCCAAAACGCGTTTTAAGCATGCGCATGCATCTTTTGGTAGACGCGGACGTTGTTTTCTGCAAAACCACATGATATGCATGCAAATGGTGCTTTTGGCAGAACGCGCACGTGTATTTCTACCAAATGACGTGAAAAGCATGCCAATGCTGCTCTTTTTAGCACACGCACGTGGATTTGTGCCAAAACGCGTTTTAAGCATGCACATGCATCTTTTGGTAGACGGGGACGTTGTTTTCTGCAAAACCACACGATATGCATGCAAATGGGGCTTTTGGCAGAACGCGCACGTGGATTTCTACCAAATGACGTGAAAAGCATGCCAATGCTGCTCTTTTTAGCACACGCAGGTGGATTTGTGTCAAAACGCGTTTAAGCATGCACATGGATCTTTTGGTAGACGCAGACGTTGTTTTCTGCAAAACCACACGATATGCATGCAAATGGTGCTTTTGGCAGAACGCGCACGCGGATTTCTACCAAAAGACGTGAAAAACATGCCGATGCTGCTCTTTTAAGCACCCGCACATGGATTTGTGCCAAAACGCGTTTTAAGCATGCACATGCATCTTTTGGTAGACGCGGACGTTGTTTTCTGCAAAACCACACGATATGCATGCAAATGGTGCTTTTGGCAGAACGCGCACGTGGATTTCTACCAAACGACGTGAAAAACATGCCGATGCTGCTCTTTTTAGCACCCGCACATGGATTTGTGCCAAAACGCGTTTTAAGCATGCGCATGGATCTTTTGGTAGACGCGGACGTTGTTTTCTGCAAAACCACACGATATGCATGCAAATGGTGCTTTTGGCAGAACGCGCACGTGGATTTCTACCAAACGACGAGAAAAACATGCCGATGCTGCTCTTTTTAGCACCCGTACATGGATTGGTGCCAAAACGCGTTTTAAGCATGCGCATGCATCTTTTGGTAGACGCGGACGTTGTTTTCTGCAAAACCACACGATATGCATGCAAATGGTGCTTTTGGCAGAACGCGCACGTGGATTTCCACCAAACGACGTGAAAAGCATGCCGATGCTGCTCTTTTTAGCACCCGCACATGGATTTGTGCCAAAACGCGTTTTAAGCATGCACATGCATCTTTTGGTAGACGCGGACGTTGTTTTCTGCAAAACCACACGATATGCATGCAAATGGTGCTTTTGGCAGAACGCGCACGTGGATTTCTACCAAACGACGTGAAAAGCATGCCAATGCTGCTCTTTTTAGCACCCGCACATGGATTTGTGCCAAAACGTGTTTTAAGCATGCACATGCATCTTTTGGTAGACGCGGACGCTGTTTTCTGCAAAACCACCCGATATGCATGCAAATGGTGCTTTTGGCAGAACGCGCACGTGGATTTCTACCAAAAGACGTGAAAAGCATGCAGATGCTGCTCTTTTTAGCACCCGCACATGGATTTGTGCCAAAACGCGTTTTAAGCATGCGCATGCATATTTTGGTAGACGCGGACGTTGTTTTCTGCAAAACCACACGATATGCATGCAAAGGGTGCTTTTGGCAGAACGCGCACGTGGATTTCTACCAAACGACGTGAAAAACATGCCGATGCTGCTCTTTTTAGCACCCGCACATGGATTTCTGCCAAAACGCGTTTTAAGCATGCGCATGGATCTTTTGGTAGACGCGGACGTTGTTTTCTGCAAAACCACACGATATGCATGCAAATGGTGCTTTTGGCAGAACGCGCACGTGGATTTCTACCAAACGACGTGAAAAACATGCCGGTGCTGCTCTTTTTCGCACCCGTACATGGATTTGTGCCAAAACGCGTTGTAAGCATGCGCATGCATCTTTTGGTAGACGCGGACGTTGTTTTCTGCAAAACCACACGATATGCATGCAAATGGTGCTTTTGGCAGAACGTGCACGTGGATTTCCACCAAACGACGTGAAAAGCATGCCGACGCTGCTCTTTTTAGCACCCGCACATGGATTTGTGCCAAAACGCGTTTTAAGCATGCACATGCATCTTTTGGTAGACGCGGACGTTGTTTTCTGCAAAACCACACGATATGCATGCAAATGGTGCTTTTGGCAGAACGCGCACGTGGATTTCTACCAAACGACGTGAAAAGCATGCCAAAGCTGCTCTTTTTAGCACCCGCACATGGAGTTGTGCCAAAACGCGTTTTAAGCATGCACATGCATCTTTTGGCAGACGCGGACGCTGTTTCCTGCAAAACCACACGATATGCATGCAAATGGTGCTTTTGGCAGAACGCTCACGTGGATTTCTACCAAACGACGTGAAAAGCATGCCGATGCGGCTCTTTTTAGCACCCGCACATGGATTTGTGCCAAAACGCGTTTTAAGCATGCACATGCATCTTTTGGTAGACGCGGACGTTGTTTTCTGCAAAACCACACGATATGCATGCAAATGGTGCTTTTGGCAGAACGCGCACGTGGATTTCTACCAAACGACGAGAAAAACATGCCGATGCTGCTCTTTTTAGCACCCGTACATGGATTGGTGCCAAAACGCGTTTTAAGCATGCGCATGCATCTTTTCGTAGACGCGGACGTTGTTTTCTGCAAAACCACACGATATGCATGCAAATGGTGCTTTTGGCAGAACGCGCACGTGGATTTCCACCAAACGACGTGAAAAGCATGCCGATGCTGCTCTTTTTAGCACCCGCACATGGATTTGTGCCAAAACGCGTTTTAAGCATGCACATGCATCTTTTGGTAGACGCGGACGTTGTTTTCTGCAAAACCACACGATATGCATGCAAATGGTGCTTTTGGCAGAACGCGCACGTGGATTTCTACCAAAAGACGTGAAAAGCATGCCGATGCTGCTCTTTTTAGCACCCGCACATGGATTTGTGCCAAAACGCGTTTTAAGCATGCACATGCATCTTTTGGTAGACGCGGACGTTGTTTTCTGCAAAACCACACGATATGCATGCAAATGGTGCTTTTGGCAGAACGCGCACGTGGATTTCTACCAAACGACGTGAAAAGCATGCCAATGCTGCTCTTTTTAGCACCCGCACATGGATTTGTGCCAAAACGTGTTTTAAGCATGCACATGCATCTTTTGGTAGACGCGGACGCTGTTTTCTGCAAAACCACACGATATGCATGCAAATGGTGCTTTTGGCAGAACGCGCACGTGGATTTCTACCAAAAGACGTGAAAAGCATGCAGATGCTGCTCTTTTTAGCACCCGCACACGGATTTGTGCCAAAACGCGTTTTAAGCATGCGCATGCATATTTTGGTAGACGCGGACGTTGTTTTCTGCAAAACCACACGATATGCATGCAAATGGTGCTTTTGGCAGAACGCGCACGTGGATTTCTACCAAACGACGTGAAAAACATGCCGATGCTGCTCTTTTTAGCACCCGCACATGGATTTCTGCCAAAACGCGTTTTAAGCATGCGCATGGATCTTTTGGTAGACGCGGACGTTGTTTTCTGCAAAACCACACGATATGCATGCAAATGGTGCTTTTGGCAGAACGCGCACGTGGATTTCTACCAAACGACGTGAAAAACATGCCGGTGCTGCTCTTTTTCGCACCCGTACATGGATTTGTGCCAAAACGCGTTGTAAGCATGCGCATGCATCTTTTGGTAGACGCGGACGTTGTTTTCTGCAAAACCACACGATATGCATGCAAATGGTGCTTTTGGCAGAACGTGCACGTGGATTTCCACCAAACGACGTGAAAAGCATGCCGACGCTGCTCTTTTTAGCACCCGCACATGGATTTGTGCCAAAACGCGTTTTAAGCATGCACATGCATCTTTTGGTAGACGCGGACGTTGTTTTCTGCAAAACCACACGATATGCATGCAAATGGTGCTTTTGGCAGAACGCGCACGTGGATTTCTACCAAACGACGTGAAAAGCATGCCAAAGCTGCTCTTTTTAGCACCCGCACATGGAGTTGTGCCAAAACGCGTTTTAAGCATGCACATGCATCTTTTGGCAGACGCGGACGCTGTTTCCTGCAAAACCACACGATATGCATGCAAATGGTGCTTTTGGCAGAACGCTCACGTGGATTTCTACCAAACGACGTGAAAAGCATGCCGATGCGGCTCTTTTTAGCACCCGCACATGGATTTGTGCCAAAACGCGTTTTAAGCATGCACATGCATCTTTTGGTAGACGCGGACGTTGTTTTCTGCAAAACCACACGATATGCATGCAAATGGTGCTTTTGACAGAACGCGCACGTGGATTTCTACCAAACGACGAGAAAAACATGCCGATGCTGCTCTTTTTAGCACCCGCACATGGATGTGTGCCAAAACGCGTTTTAAGCATGCAAATGCATCTTTTGGTAGACGCGGACGCTGTTTTCTGCAAAACCACACGATATGCATGCAAATGGTGCTTTTGGCAGAACGCGCACGTGGATTTCTACCAAACGACGTGAAAAGCATGCCAATGCTGCTCTTTTTAGCACCCGCACATGGATTTGTGCCAAAACGTGTTTTAAGCATGCACATGCATCTTTTGGTAGACGCGGACGCTGTTTTCTGCAAAACCACACGATATGCATGCAAATGGTGCTTTTGGCAGAACGCGCACGTGGATTTCTACCAAACGACGTGAAAAGCATGCCGATACTGCTCTTTTTAGCACCCGTACGTGGATTTGTGCTAAAACGCGTTTTAAGCATGCACATGCATCTTTTGGTAGACGCGGACGTTGTTTTCTGCAAAACCACACGATATGCATGCAAATGGTGCTTTTGGCAGAACGCGCACGTGGATTTCTACCAAACGACGTGAAAAGCATGCCGATGCTGCTCTTTTTAGCACCCGCACATGGATTTGTGCCAAAACGCGTTTTAAGCATGCACATGCATCTTTTGGTAGACGGGGACGTTGTTTTCTGCAAAACCACACGATATGCATGCAAATGGTGCTTTTGGCAGAACGCGCACGTGGATTTCTACCAAACGACGTGAAAAGCATGTCAATGCTGCTCTTTTTAGCACCCGCACATGGATTTGTGCCAAAACGCGTTTTAAGCATGCACATGCATCTTTTGGTAGACGCGGACGCTGTTTTCTGCAAAACCACACGATATGCATGCAAATTGTGCTTTTGGCAGAACGCGCACGTGAATTTCTACCAAACGACGTGAAAAGCATGCCAATGCTGCTCTTTTTAGCACCCGCACGTGGATTTGTGCTAAAACGCGTTTTAAGCATGCACATGCATCTTTTGGTAGACGCGGACGTTGTTTTCTGCAAAACCACACGATATGCATGCAAATGGTGCTTTTGGCAGAACGCGCATGTGGATTTCTACCAAACGACGTGAAAAGCATGCCAATGCTGCTCTTTTTAGCACCCGCACGTGGATTTGTGCCAAAACGCGTTTTAAGCATGCGCATGGATCTTTTGGTAGACGCGGACGTTGTTTTCTGCAAAACCACACGATATGCATGCAAATGGTGCTTTTGGCAGAACGCGCACGTGGATTTCTACCAAACGACGTGAAAAACATGCCGATGCTGCTCTTTTTAGCACTCGCACATGGATTTCTGCCAAAACGCGTTTTAAGCATGCGCATGGATCTTTTGGTAGACGCGGACGTTGTTTTCTGCAAAACCACACGATATGCATGCAAATGGTGCTTTTGGCAGAACGCGCACGTGGATTTCTACCAAACGACGTGAAAAACATGCCGGTGCTGCTCTTTTTCGCACCCGTACATGGATTTGTGCCAAAACGCGTTTTAAGCATGCGCATGCATCTTTTGGTAGACGCGGACGTTGTTTTCTGCAAAACCACACGATATGCATGCAAATGGTGCTTTTGGCAGAACGCGCACGTGGATTTCCACCAAACGACGTGAAAAGCATGCCGATGCTGCTCTTTTTAGCACCCGCACATGGATTTGTGCCAAAACGCGTTTTAAGCATGCACATGCATCTTTTGGTAGACGCGGACGTTGTTTTCTGCAAAACCACACGATATGCATGCAAATGGTGCTTTTGGCAGAACGCGCACGTGAATTTCTACCAAACGACGTGAAAAGCATGCCAATGCTGCTCTTTTTAGCACCCGCACGTGGATTTGTGCTAAAACGCGTTTTAAGCATGCACATGCATCTTTTGGTAGACGCGGACGCTGTTTTCTGCAAAACCACACGATATGCATGCAAATGGTGCTTTTGGCAGAACGCGCACGTGGATTTCTACCAAACGACGTGAAAAGCATGCCGATGCTGCTCTTTTTAGCACCCGCACATGGATTTGTGCCAAAACGCGTTTTAAGCATGCACATGCATCTTTTGGTAGACGCGGACGTTGTTTTCTGCAAAACCACACGATATGCATGCAAACGGTGCTTTTGGCAGAACGCGCACGTGGATTTCTACCAAACGACGTGAAAAACATGCCGGTGCTGCTCTTTTTCGCACCCGTACATGGATTTGTGCCAAAACGCGTTTTAAGCATGCGCATGCATCTTTTGGTAGACGCGGACGTTGTTTTCTGCAAAACCACACGATATGCATGCAAATGGTGCTTTTGGCAGAACGCGCACGTGGATTTCCACCAAACGACGTGAAAAGCATGCCGATGCTGCTCTTTTTAGCACCCGCACATGGATTTGTGCCAAAACGCGTTTTAAGCATGCACATGCATCTTTTGGTAGACGCGGACGTTGTTTTCTGCAAAACCACACGATATGCATGCAAATGGTGCTTTTGGCAGAACGCGCACGTGGATTTCTACCAAACGACGTGAAAAGCATGCCAAAGCTGCTCTTTTTAGCACCCGCACATGGAGTTGTGCCAAAACGCGTTTTAAGCATGCACATGCATCTTTTGGTAGACGCGGACGCTGTTTTCTGCAAAACCATACGATATGCATGCAAATGGTGCTTTTGGCAGAACGCGCACGTGGATTTCTACCAAACGACGTGAAAAGCATGCCGATGCTGCTCTTTTTAGCACCCGCGCATGGATTTGTGCCAAAACGCGTTTTAAGCATGCACATGCATCTTTTGGTAGACGCGGACGTTGTTTTCTGCAAAACCACACGATATGCATGCAAATGGTGCTTTTGGCAGAACGCGCACGTGAATTTCTACCAAACGACGTGAAAAGCATGCCAATGCTGCTCTTTTTAGCACCCGCACGTGGATTTGTGCCAAAATGCGTTTTAAGCATGCACATGCATCTTTTGATAGACGCGGACGCTGTTTTCTGCAAAACCACACGATATGCATGCAAATGGTGCTTTTGGCAGAACGCGCACGTGAATTTCTACCAAACGGCGTGAAAAGCATGCCAATGCTGCTCTTTTTAGCACCCGCACATGGATTTGTGCCAAAACGCGTTTTAAGCATGCGCATGCATATTTTGGTAGACGCGGACGTTGTTTTCTGCAAAACCACACGATATGCATGCAAATGGTGCTTTTGGCAGAACGCGCATGTGGATTTCTACCAAACGACGTGAAAAGCATGCCAATGCTGCTCTTTTTAGCACCCGCACATGGATTTGTGCCAAAACGCGTTTTAAGCATGCACATGCATCTTTTGGTAGACGCGGACGGTGTTTTCTGCAAAACCACACGATATGCATGCAAATGGTGCTTTTGGCAGAACGCGCACGTGAATTTCAACCAAACGACGTGAAAAGCATGCCAATGCTGCTCTTTTTAGCACCCGCACGTGGATTTGTGCCAAAACGCGTTTTAAGCATGCACATGCATCTTTTGGTAGACGCGGACGTTGTTTTCTGCAAAACCACACGATATGCATGCAAATGGTGCTTTTGGCAGAACGCGCACGTGGATTTCTACCAAACGACGTGAAAAACATGCCGATGCTGCTCTTTTTAGCACCCGCATATGGATTTCTGCCAAACGCGTTTTAAGCATGCGCATGGATCTTTTGGTAGACGCGGACGTTGTTTTCTGCAAAACCACACGATATGCATCCAAATGGTGCTTTTGACAGAACGCGCACGTGGATTTCTACCAAACGACGTGAAAAACATGCAGGTGCTGCTCTTTTTCGCACCCGTACATGGATTTGTGCCAAAACGCGTTTTAAGCATGCGCATGCATCTTTTGGTAGACGCGGACGTTGTTTTCTGCAAAACCACACGATATGCATGCAAATGGTGGTTTTGGCAGAACGCGCACGTGGATTTCCACCAAACGACGTGAAAAGCATGCCGATGCTGCTCTTTTTAGCACCCGCACATGGATTTGTGCCAAAACGCGTTTTAAGCATGCACATGCATCTTTTGGTAGACGCGGACGTTGTTTTCTGCAAAACCACACGATATGCATGCAAATGGTGCTTTTGGAAGAACGCGCACGTGGATTTCTACCAAACGACGTGAAAAGCATGCCAAAGCTGCTCTTTTTAGCACCCGCACATGGAGTTGTGCCAAAACGCGTTTTAAGCATGCACATGCATCTTTTGGTAGACGCGGACGCTGTTTTCTGCAAAACCACACGATATGCATTGCAAATGGTGCTTTTGGCAGAACGCGCACGTGGATTTCTACCAAACGACGTGAAAAGCATGCCGATGCTGCTCTTTTTAGCACCCGCACATGGATTTGTGCCAAAACGCGTTTTAAGCATGCGCATGCATATTTTGGTACACGCGGACGTTGTTTTCTGCAAAACCACACGATATGCATGCAAATGGTGCTTTTGGCAGAACGCGCACGTGGATTTCTACCAAACGACGTGAAAAGCATGCCGATGCTGCTCTTTTTAGCACCCGCACATGGATTTGTGCCAAAACGCGTTTTAAGCATGCACATGCATCTTTTGGTAGACGGGGACGTTGTTTTCTGCAAAACCACACGATATGCATGCAAATGGTGCTTTTGGCAGAACGCGCACGTGGATTTCTACCAAACGACGTGAAAAGCATGTCAATGCTGCTCTTTTTAGCACCCGCACATGGATTTGTGCCAAAACGCGTTTTAAGCATGCACATGCATCTTTTGGTAGTCGCGGACGCTGTTTTCTGCAAAACCACACGATATGCATGCAAATTGTGCTTTTGGCAGAACGCGCACGTGGATTTCTACGAAACGACGTGAAAAGCATGCCGATGCTGCTCTTTTAAGCACCCGCACATGGATTTGTGCCAAAACGCGTTTTAAGCATGCGCATGCATCTTTTGGTAGACGCGGACGTTGTTTTCTGCAAAACCACACGATATGCATGCAAATGGTGCTTTTGGCAGAACGCGCACGTGGATTTCCACCAAACGACGTGAAAAGCATGCCGATGCTGCTCTTTTTAGCACCCGCACATGGATTTGTGCCAAAACGCGTTTTAAGCATGCACATGCATCTTTTGGTAGACGCGGACGTTGTTTTCTGCAAAACCACACGATATGCATGCAAATGGTGCTTTTGGCAGAACGCGCACGTGGATTTCTACCAAACGACGTGAAAAGCATGCCAAAGCTGCTCTTTTTAGCACCCGCACATGGAGTTGTGCCAAAACGCGTTTTAAGCATGCACATGCATCTTTTGGTAGACGCGGACGCTGTTTTCTGCAAAACCATACGATATGCATGCAAATGGTGCTTTTGGCAGAACGCGCACGTGGATTTCTACCAAACGACGTGAAAAGCATGCCGATGCTGCTCTTTTTAGCACCCGCGCATGGATTTGTGCCAAAACGCGTTTTAAGCATGCACATGCATCTTTTGGTAGACGCGGACGTTGTTTTCTGCAAAACCACACGATATGCATGCAAATGGTGCTTTTGGCAGAACGCGCACGTGAATTTCTACCAAACGACGTGAAAAGCATGCCAATGCTGCTCTTTTTAGCACCCGCACGTGGATTTGTGCCAAAATGCGTTTTAAGCATGCACATGCATCTTTTGATAGACGCGGACGCTGTTTTCTGCAAAACCACACGATATGCATGCAAATGGTGCTTTTGGCAGAACGCGCACGTGAATTTCTACCAAACGGCGTGAAAAGCATGCCAATGCTGCTCTTTTTAGCACCCGCACATGGATTTGTGCCAAAACGCGTTTTAAGCATGCGCATGCATATTTTGGTAGACGCGGACGTTGTTTTCTGCAAAACCACACGATATGCATGCAAATGGTGCTTTTGGCAGAACGCGCATGTGGATTTCTACCAAACGACGTGAAAAGCATGCCAATGCTGCTCTTTTTAGCACCCGCACATGGATTTGTGCCAAAACGCGTTTTAAGCATGCACATGCATCTTTTGGTAGACGCGGACGGTGTTTTCTGCAAAACCACACGATATGCATGCAAATGGTGCTTTTGGCAGAACGCGCACGTGAATTTCAACCAAACGACGTGAAAAGCATGCCAATGCTGCTCTTTTTAGCACCCGCACGTGGATTTGTGCCAAAACGCGTTTTAAGCATGCACATGCATCTTTTGGTAGACGCGGACGTTGTTTTCTGCAAAACCACACGATATGCATGCAAATGGTGCTTTTGGCAGAACGCGCACGTGGATTTCTACCAAACGACGTGAAAAACATGCCGATGCTGCTCTTTTTAGCACCCGCATATGGATTTCTGCCAAAACGCGTTTTAAGCATGCGCATGGATCTTTTGGTAGACGCGGACGTTGTTTTCTGCAAAACCACACGATATGCATCCAAATGGTGCTTTTGACAGAACGCGCACGTGGATTTCTACCAAACGACGTGAAAAACATGCAGGTGCTGCTCTTTTTCGCACCCGTACATGGATTTGTGCCAAAACGCGTTTTAAGCATGCGCATGCATCTTTTGGTAGACGCGGACGTTGTTTTCTGCAAAACCACACGATATGCATGCAAATGGTGGTTTTGGCAGAACGCGCACGTGGATTTCCACCAAACGACGTGAAAAGCATGCCGATGCTGCTCTTTTTAGCACCCGCACATGGATTTGTGCCAAAACGCGTTTTAAGCATGCACATGCATCTTTTGGTAGACGCGGACGTTGTTTTCTGCAAAACCACACGATATGCATGCAAATGGTGCTTTTGGAAGAACGCGCACGTGGATTTCTACCAAACGACGTGAAAAGCATGCCAAAGCTGCTCTTTTTAGCACCCGCACATGGAGTTGTGCCAAAACGCGTTTTAAGCATGCACATGCATCTTTTGGTAGACGCGGACGCTGTTTTCTGCAAAACCACACGATATGCATGCAAATGGTGCTTTTGGCAGAACGCGCACGTGGATTTCTACCAAACGACGTGAAAAGCATGCCGATGCTGCTCTTTTTAGCACCCGCACATGGATTTGTGCCAAAACGCGTTTTAAGCATGCACATGCATCTTTTGGTAGACGCGGACGTTGTTTTCTGCAAAACCACACGATATGCATGCAAATGGTGCTTTTGGCAGAACGCGCACGTGAATTTCTACCAAACGACGTGAAAAGCATGCCAATGCTGCTCTTTTTAGCACCCGCACGTGGATTTGTGCCAAAACGCGTTTTAAGCATGCACATGCATCTTTTGGTAGACGCGGACGCTGTTTTCTGCAAAACCACACGATATGCATTGCAAATGGTGCTTTTGGCAGAACGCGCACGTGGATTTCTACCAAACGACGTGAAAAGCATGCCGATGCTGCTCTTTTTAGCACCCGCACATGGATTTGTGCCAAAACGCGTTTTAAGCATGCGCATGCATATTTTGGTACACGCGGACGTTGTTTTCTGCAAAACCACACGATATGCATGCAAATGGTGCTTTTGGCAGAACGCGCACGTGGATTTCTACCAAACGACGTGAAAAGCATGCCGATGCTGCTCTTTTTAGCACCCGCACATGGATTTGTGCCAAAACGCGTTTTAAGCATGCACATGCATCTTTTGGTAGACGGGGACGTTGTTTTCTGCAAAACCACACGATATGCATGCAAATGGTGCTTTTGGCAGAACGCGCACGTGGATTTCTACCAAACGACGTGAAAAGCATGTCAATGCTGCTCTTTTTAGCACCCGCACATGGATTTGTGCCAAAACGCGTTTTAAGCATGCACATGCATCTTTTGGTAGTCGCGGACGCTGTTTTCTGCAAAACCACACGATATGCATGCAAATTGTGCTTTTGGCAGAACGCGCACGTGGATTTCTACGAAACGACGTGAAAAGCATGCCGATGCTGCTCTTTTAAGCACCCGCAAATGGATTTGTGACAAAACGCGTTTTAAGCATGCACATGCATCTTTTGGTAGACGCGGACGTTGTTTTCTGCAAAACCACACGATATTCATGCAAATGGTGCTTTTGGCAGAACGCGCACGTGAATTTCTACCAAACGACGTGAAAAGCATGCCAAAGCTGCTCTTTTTAGCACCCGCACATGGAGTTGTGCCAAAACGCGTTTTAAGCATGCACATGCATCTTTTGGTAGACGCGGACGCTGTTTTCTGCAAAACCACACGATATGCATGCAAATGGTGCTTTTGGCAGAACGCGCACGTGGATTTCTACCAAACGACGTGAAAAGCATGCCGATGCTGCTCTTTTTAGCACCCGCACATGGATTTGTGCCAAAACGCGTTTTAAGCATGCACATGCATCTTTTGGTAGACGCGGACGTTGTTTTCTTCAAAACCACACGATATGCATGCAAATGGTGCTTTTGGCAGAACGCGCACGTGAATTTCTACCAAACGACGTGAAAAGCATGCCAATGCTGCTCTTTTTAGCACCCGCACGTGGATTTGTGCCAAAACGCGTTTTATGCATGCACATGCATCTTTTGGTAGACGCGGACGCTGTTTTCTGCAAAACCACACGATATGCATGCAAATGGTGCTTTTGGCAGAACGCGCACGTGGATTTCTACCAAACGACGTGAAAAGCATGCCGATGCTGCTCTTTTTAGCACCCGCACATGGATTTGTGCCAAAACGCGTTTTAAGCATGCGCATGCATATTTTGGTAGACGCGGACGTTGTTTTCTGCAAAACCACACGATATGCATGCAAATGTTGCTTTTGGCAGAACGCGCACGTGGATTTCTACCAAACGACGTGAAAAGCATGCCAATGCTGCTCTTTTTAGCACCCGCACGTGGATTTGTGCCAAAACGCGTTTTAAGCATGCACATGCATCTTTTGGTAGACGCGGACGCTGTTTTCTGCAAAACCACACGATATGCATGCAAATGGTGCTTTTGGCAGAACGCGCACGTGGATTTCTACCAAACGACGTGAAAAGCATGCCGATGCTGCTCTTTTTAGCACCCGCACATGGATTTGTGCCAAAACGCGTTTTAAGCATGCGCATGCATATTTTGGTAGACGCGGACGTTGTTTTCTGCAAAACCACACGATATGCATGCAAATGGTGCTTTTGGCAGAACGCGCACGTGGATTTCTACCAAACGACGTGAAAAGCATGCCGATGCTGCTCTTTTTAGCACCCGCACATGGATTTGTGCCAAAACGCGTTTTAAGCATGCACATGCATCTTTTGGTAGACGGGACGTTGTTTTCTGCAAAACCACACGATATGCATGCAAATGGTGCTTTTGGCAGAACGCGCACGTGGATTTCTACCAAACGACGTGAAAAGCATGTCAATGCTGCTCTTTTTAGCACCCGCACATGGATTTGTGCCAAAACGCGTTTTAAGCATCCACATGCATCTTTTGGTAGACGCGGACGCTGTTTTCTGCAAAACCACACAATATGCATGCAAATCGTGCTTTTGGCAGAACGCGCACGTGGATTTCTACCAAACGACGTGAAAAGCATGCCGATGCTGCTCTTTTAAGCACCCGCAAATGGATTTGTGACAAAACGCGTTTTAAGCATGCACATGCATCTTTTGGTAGACGCGGACGTTGTTTTCTGCAAAACCACACGATATGCATGCAAATGGTGCTTTTGGCAGAACGCGCACGTGGATTTCTACGAAACGACGTGAAAAGCATGCCGATGCTGCTCTTTTAAGCACCCGCAAATGGATTTGTGACAAAACGCGTTTTAAGCATGCACATGCATCTTTTGGTAGACGCGGACGTTGTTTTCTGCAAAACCACACGATATTCATGCAAATGGTGCTTTTGGCAGAACGCGCACGTGAATTTCTACCAAACGACGTGAAAAGCATGCCAAAGCTGCTCTTTTTAGCACCCGCACATGGAGTTGTGCCAAAACGCGTTTTAAGCATGCACATGCATCTTTTGGTAGACCCGGACGCTGTTTTCTGCAAAACCACACGATATGCATGCAAATGGTGCTTTTGGCAGAACGCGCACGTGGATTTCTACCAAACGACGTGAAAAGCATGCCGATGCTGCTCTTTTTAGCACCCGCACATGGATTTGTGCCAAAACGCGTTTTAAGCATGCACATGCATCTTTTGGTAGACGCGGACGTTGTTTTCTGCAAAACCACACGATATGCATGCAAATGGTGCTTTTGGCAGAGCGCGCACGTGAATTTCTACCAAACGACGTGAAAAGCATGCCAATGCTGCTCTTTTTAGCACCCGCACGTGGATTTGTGCCAAAACGCGTTTTAAGCATGCACATGCATCTTTTGGTATACGCGGACGCTGTTTTCTGCAAAACCACACGATATGCATGCAAATGGTGCTTTTGGCAGAACGCGCACGTGGATTTCTACCAAACGACGTGAAAAGCATGCCGATGCTGCTCTTTTTAGCACCCGCACATGGATTTGTGCCAAAACGCGTTTTAAGCATGCGCATGCATATTTTGGTAGACGCGGACGTTGTTTTCTGCAAAACCCCACGATATGCATGCAAATGGTGCTTTTGGCAGAACGCGCACGTGGATTTCTACCAAACGACGTGAAAAGCATGCCGATGCTGCTCTTTTTAGCACCCGCACATGGATTTGTGCCAAAACGCGTTTTAAGCATGCACATGCATCTTTTGGTAGACGGGGACGTTGTTTTCTGCAAAACCACACGATATGCATGCAAATGGTGCTTTTGGCAGAACGCGCACGTGGATTTCTACCAAACGACGTGAAAAGCATGTCAATGCTGCTCTTTTTAGCACCCGCACATGGATTTGTGCCAAAACGCGTTTTAAGGATCCACACGCATCGTTTGGTAGACGCGGACGCTGTTTTCTGCAAAACCACACGATATGCATGCAAATCGTGCTTTTGGCAGAACGCGCACGTGGATTTCTACCAAACGACGTGAAAAGCATGCCGATGCTGCTCTTTTAAGCACCCGCAAATGGATTTGTGACAAAACGCGTTTTAAGCATGCACATGCATCTTTTGGTAGACGCGGACGTTGTTTTCTGCAAAACCACACGATATGCATGCAAATGGTGCTTTTGGCAGAACGCGCACGTGGATTTCTACCAAACGACGTGAAAAGCATGCCGATGCTGCTCTTTTTAGCACCCGCACATGGATTTGTGCCAAAACGCGTTTTAAGCATGCACATGCATCTTTTGGTAGACGCGGACGGTGTTTTCTGCAAAACCACACGATATGCATGCAAATGGTGCTTTTGGCAGAACGCGCACGTGAATTTCTACCAAACGACGTGAAAAGCATGCCAATGCTGCTCTTTTTAGCACCCGCACATGGATTTGTGCCAAAACGCGTTTTAAGCATGCACATGCATCTTTTGGTAGACGCGGACGTTGTTTTCTGCAAAACCACACGATATGCATGCAAATGGTGCTTTTGGCAGAACGCGCACGTGGATTTCTACCAAATGACGTGAAAAGCATGCCAATGCTGCTCTTTTTAGCACACGCACGTGGATTTGTGCCAAAACGCGTTTTAAGCATGCGCATGGATCTTTTGGTAGACGCGGACGTTGTTTTCTGCAAAACCACACGATATGCATGCAAATGGTGCTTTTGGCAGAACGCGCACGTGGATTTCTACCAAACGACGTGAAAAACATGCCGATGCTGCTCTTTTTAGCACCCGCACGTGGATTTGTGCCAAAAGGCGTTTTAAGCATGCACATGCATCTTTTGGTAGACGCGGACGTTGTTTTCTGTAAAACCACACGATATGCATGCAAATGGTGCTTTTGGCAGAACGCGCACGTGGATTTCTACCAAACGACGTGAAAAGCATGCCGATGCTGCTCTTTTTAGCACCCGCACATGGATTTGTGCCAAAACGCGTTTTAAGAATGCACATGCATATTTTGGTAGATGCGGACGTTGTTTTCTGCAAAACCACACGATATGCATGCAAATGGTGCTTTTGGCAGAACGCGCACGTGGATTTCTACCAAACGACGTGAAAAGCATGCCGATGCTGCTCTTTTTAGCACCCGCACATGGATTTGTGCCAAAACGCGTTTTAAGCATGCACATGCATCTTTTGGTAGACGCGGACGGTGTTTTCTGCAAAACCACACGATATGCATGCAAATGGTGCTTTTGGCAGAACGCGCACGTGAATTTCTACCAAACGACGTGAAGACCATGCCAATGCTGCTCTTTTTAGCACCCGCACGTGGATTTGTGCCAAAACGCGTTTTAAGCATGCACATGCATCTTTTGGTAGACGCGGACGTTGTTTTCTGCAAAACCACACGATATGCATGCAAATGGTGCTTTTGGCAGAACGCGCACGTGGATTTCTACCAAACGACGTGAAAAGCATGCCAATGCTGCTCTTTTTAGCACCCGCACGTGGATTTGTGCCAAAACGCGTTTTAAGCATGCGCATGAATCTTTTGGTAGACGCGGACGTTGTTTTCTGCAAAACCACACGATATGCATGCAAATGGTGCTTTTGGCAGAACGCGCACGTGGATTTCTACCAAACGACATGAAAAACATGACGATGCTGCTCTTTTTAGCACCCGCACATGGATTTGTGCCAAAACGCGTTTTAAGCATGCGCATGGATCTTTTGGTAGACGCGGACGTTGTTTTCTGCAAAACCACACGATATGCATGCAAATGGTGCTTTTGGCAGAACGCGCACGTGTATTTCTACCAAACGACGTGAAAAACATGCCGGTGCTGCTCTTTTACGCACCCGTACATGGATTTGTGCCAAAACGCGTTTTAAGCATGCGCATGCATCTTTTGGTAGACGCGGACTTTGTTTTCTGCAAAACCACACGATATGCATGCAAATGGTGCTTTTGGCAGAACGCGCACGTGGATTTTTACCAAACGACGTGAAAAGCATGCCAATGCTGCTCTTTTTAGCACCCGCACATGGATTTGTGCCAAAACGTGTTTTAAGCATGCACATGCATCTTTTGGTAGACGCGGACGCTGTTTTCTGCAAAACCACAGGATATACATGCAAATGGTGCTTTTGGCAGAACGCGCTCGTGGATTTCTACCAAACGACGTGAAAAGCATGCCGATACTGCTCTTTTTAGCACCCGTACGTGGATTTGTGCCAAAACGCGTTTTAAGCATGCACATGCATCTTTTGGTAGACGCGGACGTTGTTTTCTGCAAAACCACACGATATGCATGCAAATGGTGCTTTTGGCAGAACGCGCACGTGGATTTCCACCAAACGACATGAAAAGCATGCCGATGCTGCTCTTTTTAGCACCCGCACATGGATTTGTGCCAAAACGCGTTTTAAGCATGCACATGCATCTTTTGGTAGACGCGGACGTTGTTTTCTGCAAAACCACACGATATGCATGCAAATGGTGCTTTTGGCTGAACGCGCACGTGGATTTCTACCAAATGACGTGAAAAGCATGCCAATGCTGCTCTTTTTAGCACACGCAAGTGGTTTTGTGCCAAAACGCGTTTTAAGCATGCACATGTATCTTTTGGTAGACGCGGACGCTGTTTTCTGCAAAACCACACGATATGCATCCAAATGGTGCTTTTGGCAGAAGGCGCACGTGGATTTCTACCAAACGACGTGAAAAGCATGCCAATGCTGCTCTTTTTAGCACCCGCACATGGATTTGTGCCAAAACGCGTTTTAAGCATGCACATGCATCTTTTGGTAGACGCGGACGTTGTTTTCTGCAAAACCACACGATATGCATGCAAATGGTGCTTTTGGCAGAACGCGCACGTGGATTTCTACCAAACGACGTGAAAAGCATGCCAATGCTGCTCTTTTTAGCACCCGCACATGGATTTGTGCCAAAACGCGTTTTAAGCATGGACATGCATCTTTTGGTAGGCGCGGACGCTGTTTTCTGCAAAACTACACGATATGCATGCAAATGGTGCTTTTGGCAGAACGCGCATGTGTATTTCTACCAAACGACGTGAAAAGCATGCCGATGCTGCTCTTTTTAGCACCCGCACATGGATTTGTGCCAAAACGCGTTTTAAGCATGCACATGCATCTTTTGGTAGACGCGGACGTTGTTTTCTGCAAAACCACACGATATGCATGCAAATGGTGCTTTTGGCAGAACGCGCACGTGGATTTCTACCAAACGACGTGAAAAGCATGCCAATGCTGCTCTTTTTAGCACCCGCACATGGATTTGTGCCAAAACGCGTTTTAAGCATGCACATGCATCTTTTGGTAGACGCGGACGTTGTTTTCTGTAAAACCACACGATATGCATGCAAATGGTGCTTTTGGCAAAACGCGCACGTGGATTTCTACCAAACGACGTGAAAAGCATGCCGATGCTGCTCTTTTTAGCACCCGCACATGGATTTGTGCCAAAACGCGTTTTAAGCATGCGCATGTATATTTTGGTAGATGCGGACGTTGTTTTCTGCAAAACCACACGATATGCATGCAAATGGTGCTTTTGGCAGAACGCGCACGTGGATTTCTACCAAACGACGTGAAAAGCATGCCAAAGCTGCTCATTTTAGCACCCGCACATGGAGTTGTGCCAAAACGCGTTTTAAGCATGCACATGCATCTTTTGGTAGACGCGGACGCTGTTTTCTGCAAAACCACACGATATGCATGCAAATGGTGCTTTTGGCAGAACGCGCACGTGGATTTCTACCAAATGACGTGAAAAGCATGCCAATGCTGCTCTTTTTAGCACACGCACGTGGATTTGTGCCAAAACGCGTTTTAAGCATGCACATGCATCTTTTGGTAGACGGGGACGTTGTTTTCTGCAAAACCACACGATATGCATGCAAATGGTGCTTTTGGCAGAACGCGCACGTGGATTTCTACCAAACGACGTGAAAAGCATGCCGATGCTGCTCTTTTAAGCCCCCGCAAATGGATTTGTGCCAAAACGCGTTTTAAGCATGCACATGCATCTTTTGGTAGACGCGGACGGTGTTTTCTGCAAAACCACACGATATGCATGCAAATGGTGCTTTTGGCAGAACGCGCACGTGAATTTCTACCAAACGACGTGAAGACCATGCCAATGCTGCTCTTTTTAGCACCCGCACGTGGATTTGTGCCAAAACGCGTTTTAAGCATGCACATGCATCTTTTGGTAGACGCGGACGTTGTTTTCTGCAAAACCACACGATATGCATGCAAATGGTGCTTTTGGCAGAACGCGCACGTGGATTTCTACCAAACGACGTGAAAAGCATGCCAATGCTGCTCTTTTTAGCACCCGCACGTGGATTTGTGCCAAAACGCGTTTTAAGCATGCGCATGAATCTTTTGGTAGACGCGGACGTTGTTTTCTGCAAAACCACACGATATGCATGCAAATGGTGCTTTTGGCAGAACGCGCACGTGGATTTCTACCAAACGACGTGAAAAACATGACGATGCTGCTCTTTTTAGCACCCGCACATGGATTTGTGCCAAAACGCGTTTTAAGCATGCGCATGGATCTTTTGGTAGACGCGGACGTTGTTTTCTGCAAAACCACACGATATGCATGCAAATGGTGCTTTTGGCAGAACGCGCACGTGTATTTCTACCAAACGACGTGAAAAACATGCCGGTGCTGCTCTTTTACGCACCCGTACATGGATTTGTGCCAAAACGCGTTTTAAGCATGCGCATGCATCTTTTGGTAGACGCGGACTTTGTTTTCTGCAAAACCACACGATATGCATGCAAATGGTGCTTTTGGCAGAACGCGCACGTGGATTTTTACCAAACGACGTGAAAAGCATGCCAATGCTGCTCTTTTTAGCACCCGCACATGGATTTGTGCCAAAACGTGTTTTAAGCATGCACATGCATCTTTTGGTAGACGCGGACGCTGTTTTCTGCAAAACCACAGGATATACATGCAAATGGTGCTTTTGGCAGAACGCGCTCGTGGATTTCTACCAAACGACGTGAAAAGCATGCCGATACTGCTCTTTTTAGCACCCGTACGTGGATTTGTGCCAAAACGCGTTTTAAGCATGCACATGCATCTTTTGGTAGACGCGGACGTTGTTTTCTGCAAAACCACACGATATGCATGCAAATGGTGCTTCTGGCAGAACGCGCACGTGGATTTCCACCAAACGACGTGAAAAGCATGCCGATGCTGCTCTTTTTAGCACCCGCACATGGATTTGTGCCAAAACGCGTTTTAAGCATGCACATGCATCTTTTGGTAGACGCGGACGTTGTTTTCTGCAAAACCACACGATATGCATGCAAATGGTGCTTTTGGCTGAACGCGCACGTGGATTTCTACCAAATGACGTGAAAAGCATGCCAATGCTGCTCTTTTTAGCACACGCAAGTGGTTTTGTGCCAAAACGCGTTTTAAGCATGCACATGTATCTTTTGGTAGACGCGGACGCTGTTTTCTGCAAAACCACACGATATGCATCCAAATGGTGCTTTTGGCAGAAGGCGCACGTGGATTTCTACCAAACGACGTGAAAAGCATGCCAATGCTGCTCTTTTTAGCACCCGCACATGGATTTGTGCCAAAACGCGTTTTAAGCATGCACATGCATCTTTTGGTAGACGCGGACGTTGTTTTCTGCAAAACCACACGATATGCATGCAAATGGTGCTTTTGGCAGAACGCGCACGTGGATTTCTACCAAACGACGTGAAAAGCATGCCAATGCTGCTCTTTTTAGCACCCGCACATGGATTTGTGCCAAAACGCGTTTTAAGCATGGACATGCATCTTTTGGTAGGCGCGGACGCTGTTTTCTGCAAAACTACACGATATGCATGCAAATGGTGCTTTTGGCAGAACGCGCATGTGTATTTCTACCAAACGACGTGAAAAGCATGCCGATGCTGCTCTTTTTAGCACCCGCACATGGATTTGTGCCAAAACGCGTTTTAAGCATGCACATGCATCTTTTGGTAGACGCGGACGTTGTTTTCTGCAAAACCACACGATATGCATGCAAATGGTGCTTTTGGCAGAACGCGCACGTGGATTTCTACCAAACGACGTGAAAAGCATGCCAATGCTGCTCTTTTTAGCACCCGCACATGGATTTGTGCCAAAACGCGTTTTAAGCATGCACATGCATCTTTTGGTAGACCCGGACGTTGTTTTCTGTAAAACCACACGATATGCATGCAAATGGTGCTTTTGGCAAAACGCGCACGTGGATTTCTACCAAACGACGTGAAAAGCATGCCGATGCTGCTCTTTTTAGCACCCGCACATGGATTTGTGCCAAAACGCGTTTTAAGCATGCGCATGTATATTTTGGTAGTTGCGGACGTTGTTTTCTGCAAAACCACACGATATGCATGCAAATGGTGCTTTTGGCAGAACGCGCACGTGGATTTCTACCAAACGACGTGAAAAGCATGCCAAAGCTGCTCTTTTTAGCACCCGCACATGGAGTTGTGCCAAAACGCGTTTTAAGCATGCACATGCATCTTTTGGTAGACGCGGACGCTGTTTTCTGCAAAACCACACGATATGCATGCAAATGGTGCTTTTGGCAGAACGCGCACGTGGATTTCTACCAAACGACGTGAAAAGCATGCCGCTGCTGCTCTTTTTAGCACCCGCACATGGATTTGTGCCAAAACGCGTTTTAAGCATGCACATGCATCTTTTGGTAGACGCGGACGTTGTTTTCTGCAAAACCACACGATATGCATGCAAATGGTGCTTTTGGCAGAACGCGCACGTGAATTTCTACCAAACGACGTGAAAAGCATGCCAATGCTGCTCTTTTTAGCACCCGCACGTGGATTTGTGCCAAAACGCGTTTTAAGCATGCACATGCATCTTTTGGTAGACGCGGACGTTGTTTTCTGCAAAACCACACGATATGCATGCAAATGGTGCTTTTGGCAGAACGCGCACGTTGATTTCTACCAAACGACGTGAAAAGCATGCCGATGCTGCTCTTTTTAGCACCCGCAAATGGATTTGTGCCAAAACGCGTTTTAAGCATGCACATGCATCTTTTGGTAGACGCGGACGTTGTTTTCTGCAAAACCACACGATATGCATGCAAATGGTGCTTTTGGCAGAACGCGCATGTGGATTTCTACAAAACGACGTGAAAAGCATGCCAATGCTGCTCTTTTTAGCACCCGCACGTGGATTTGTGCCAAAACGCGTTTTAAGCATGCACATGCATCTTTTGGTAGACGCGGACGTTGTTTTCTGCAAAACCACACGATATGCATGCAAATGGTGCTTTTGGCAGAACGCGCACGTGGATTTCTACCAAATGACGTGAAAAGCATGCCAATGCTGCTCTTTTTAGCACACGCACGTGGATTTGTGTCAAAACGCGTTTTAAGCATGCGCATGGATCTTTTGGTAGACGCGGGCGTTGTTTTCTGCAAAACCACACGATATGCATGCAAATGGTGCTTTTGGCAAAACGCGCACGTGGATTTCTACCAAACGACGTGAAAAACATGCCACATGCCAATGCTGCTCTTTTTAGCACCCGCACGTGGATTTGTGCCAAAAGGCGTTTTAAGCATGCACATGCATCTTTTGGTAGACGCGGACGTTGTTTTCTGTAAAACCACACGATATGCATGCATATGGTGCTTTTGGCAGAACGCGCACGTGGATTTCTACCAAACGACGTGAAAAGCATGCCGATGCTGCTCTTTTTAGCACCCGCAAATGATTTGTGGAAAACGCGTTTTAAGCATGCACATGCATCTTTTTGTAGACGCGGACGTTGTTTTCTGCAAAACCACACGATATGCATGCAAATGGTGCTTTTGGCAGAACGCGCATGTGGATTTCTACCAAACGACGTGAAAGGCATGCCAATGCTGCTCTTTTTAGCACCCGCACGTGGATTTGTGCCAAAACGCGTTTTAAGCATGCGCATGAATCTTTTGGTAGACGCGGACGTTGTTTTCTGCAAAACCACACGATATGCATGCAAATGGTGCTTTTGGCAGAACGCGCACGTGGATTTCTACCAAACGACGTGAAAAACATGCCGATGCTGCTCTTTTTAGCACCCGCACATGGATTTGTGCCAAAACGCGTTTTAAGCATGCGCATGGATCTTTTGGTAGACGCGGACGTTGTTTTCTGCAAAACCACACGATATGCATGCAAATGGTGCTTTTGGCAGAACGCGCACGTGGATTTCTACCAAAAGACGTGAAAAACATGCCAATGCTGCTCTTTTTAGCACCCGCACATGGATTTGTGCCAAAACGTGTTTTAAGCATGCACATGCATCTTTTGGTAGACGCGGACGCTGTTTTCTGCAAAACCACACGATATACATGCAAGTGGTGCTTTTGGCAGAACGCGCACGTGGATTTCTACCAAACGACGTGAAAAGCATGCCGATACTGCTCTTTTTAGCACCCGTACGTGGATTTGTGCCAAAACGCGTTTCAAGCATGCACATGCATATTTTGGTAGACGCGGACGTGGTTTTCTGCAAAACCACACGATATGCATGCAAATGGTGCTTTTGGCAGAACGCGAACGTGTATTTCTACCAAATGTCGTGAAAAACATGCCAATGCTGCTCTTTTTAGCACACGCACGTGGATTTGTGTCAAAACGCGTTTAAGCATGCGCATGGATCTTTTGGTAGACGCAGACGTTGTTTTCTGCAAAACCACACGATATGCATGCAAATGGTGCTTTTGGCAGAACGCGTACGCGGATTTCTACCAAAAGACGTGAAAAACATGCCGATGCTGCTCTTTTTAGCACCCGCACATGGAGTTGTGCCAAAACGCGTTTTAAGCATGCACATGCATCTTTTGGTGGACGCGGACGCTGTTTTCTGCAAAACCACACGATATGCATGCAAATGGTGCTTTTGGCAGAACGCACACGTGGATTTCTACCAAACGACGTGAAAAGCATGCCGATGCTGCTCTTTTTAGCACCCGCACATGGATTTGTGCCACAACGCGTTTTAAGCATGCACATGCATCTTTTGGTAGACGCGGACGTTGTTTTCTGCAAAACCACACGATATGCATGCAAATGGTGCTTTTGGCAGAACGCGCACGTGGATTTATACCAAATGACGTGAAAAGCATGCCAATGCTGCTCTTTTTAGCACACGCACGTGGTTTTGTGCCAAAACGCGTTTTAAGCATGCACATGTATCTTTTGGTAGACTCGGACGCTGTTTTCTGCAAAACCACACGATATGCATCCAAATGGTGCTTTTGGCAGAACGCGCACGTGGATTTCTACCAAATGACGTGAAAAGCATGCCGATGCTACTCTTTTTAGCACCCGCACATGGATTTGTGCCAAAACGCGTTTTAAGCATGCACATGCATCTTTTGGTAGACGCGGACGTTGTTTTCTGCAAAACCACACGATATGCATGCAAATGGTGCGTTTGGCAGAACGCGCATGTGGATTTCTACCAAACGACGTGAAAGGCATGCCAATGCTGCTCTTTTTAGCACCCGCACGTGGATTTGTGCCAAAACGCGTTTTAAGCATGCGCATGAATCTTTTGGTAGACGCGGACGTTGTTTTCTGCAAAACCACATGATATGCATGCAAATGGTGCTTTTGGCAGAACGCGCACGTGGATTTCTACCAAACGACGTGAAAAACATGCCGATGCTGCTCTTTTTAGCACCCGCACATGGATTTGTGCCAAAACGCGTTTTAAGCATGCGCATGGATCTTTTGGTAGACGCGGACGTTGTTTTCTGCGTGGATTTCTACCAAAAGACGTGAAAAACATGCCAATGCTGCTCTTTTTAGCACCCGCACATGGATTTGTGCCAAAACGTGTTTTAAGCATGCACATGCATCTTTTGGTAGACGCGGACGCTGTTTTCTGCAAAACCACACGATATACATGCAAGTGGTGCTTTTGGCAGAACGCGCACGTGGATTTCTACCAAACGACGTGAAAAGCATGCCGATACTGCTCTTTTTAGCACCCGTACGTGGATTTGTGCCAAAACGCGTTTCAAGCATGCACATGCATATTTTGGTAGACGCGGACGTGGTTTTCTGCAAAACCACACGATATGCATGCAAATGGTGCTTTTGGCAGAACGCGAACGTGGATTTCTACCAAATGTCGTGAAAAACATGCCAATGCTGCTCTTTTTAGCACACGCACGTGGATTTGTGTCAAAACGCGTTTAAGCATGCGCATGGATCTTTTGGTAGACGCAGACGTTGTTTTCTGCAAAACCACACGATATGCATGCAAATGGTGCTTTTGGCAGAACGCGTACGCGGATTTCTACCAAAAGACGTGAAAAACATGCCGATGCTGCTATTTTTAGCACCCGCACATGGAGTTGTGCCAAAACGCGTTTTAAGCATGCACATGCATCTTTTGGTGGACGCGGACGCTGTTTTCTGCAAAACCACACGATATGCATGCAAATGGTGCTTTTGGCAGAACGCACACGTGGATTTCTACCAAACGACGTGAAAAGCATGCCGATGCTGCTCTTTTTAGCACCCGCACATGGATTTGTGCCACAACGCGTTTTAAGCATGCACATGCATCTTTTGGTAGACGCGGACGTTGTTTTCTGCAAAACCACACGATATGCATGCAAATGGTGCTTTTGGCAGAACGCGCACGTGGATTTATACCAAATGACGTGAAAAGCATGCCAATGCTGCTCTTTTTAGCACACGCACGTGGTTTTGTGCCAAAACGCGTTTTAAGCATGCACATGTATCTTTTGGTAGACTCGGACGCTGTTTTCTGCAAAACCACACGATATGCATCCAAATGGTGCTTTTGGCAGAACGCGCACGTGGATTTCTACCAAATGACGTGAAAAGCATGCCGATGCTACTCTTTTTAGCACCCGCACATGGATTTGTGCCAAAACGCGTTTTAAGCATGCGCATGGATCTTTTGGTAGACGCGGACGTTGTTTTCTGCAAAACCACACGATATGCATGCAAATGGTGCTTTTGGCAGAACGCGCACGTGGATTTCTACCCAAAGACGTGAAAAACATGCCGGTGCTGCTCTTTTACGCACCCGTACATGGATTTGTGCCAAACCGCGTTTTAAGCATGCGCATGCATCTTTTGGTAGACGCGGACGTTGTTTTCTGCAAAACCACACGATATGCATGCAAATGGTGCTTTTGGCAGAACGCGCACGTGGATTTCTACCAAACGACGTGAAAAGCATGCCGATGCTGCTCTTTTTAGCACCCGCACATGGATTTGTGCGAAAACGCGTTTTAAGCATGCACATGCATCTTTTGGTAGACGCGGACGTTGTTTTCTGCAAAACCACAGGATATGCATGCAAATGGTGCTTTTGGCAGAACGCGCACGTGGATTTTTACCAAACGACGTGAAAAGCATGCCAATGCTGCTCTTTTTAGCACCCGCACATGGATTTGTGCCAAAACGTGTTTTAAGCATGCACATGCATCTTTTGGTAGACGCGGACGCTGTTTTCTGCAAAACCACACGATATACATGCAAGTGGTGCTTTTGGCAGAACGCGCACGTGGATTTCTACCAAACGACGTGAAAAGCATGCCGATACTGCTCTTTTTAGCACCCGTACGTGGATTTGTGCCAAAACGCGTTTTAAGCATGCACATGCATATTTTGGTAGACGCGGACGTTGTTTTCTGCAAAACCACACGATATGCATGCAAATGGTGCTTTTGGCAGAACGCGAACGTGGATTTCTACCAAATGTCGTGAAAAACATGCCAATGCTGCTCTTTTTAGCACACGCACGTGGATTTGTGTCAAAACGCGTTTAAGCATGCGCAAGGATCTTTTGGTAGACGCAGACGTTGTTTTCTGCAAAACCACACGATATGCATGCAAATGGTGCTTTTGGCAGAACGCGCACGCGGATTTCTACCAAAAGACGTGAAAAACATGCCGATGCTGCTCATTTTAGCACCCGCACATGGAGTTGTGCCAAGACGCGTTTTAAGCATGCACATGCATCTTTTGGTGGACGCGGACGCTGTTTTCTGCAAAACCACACGATATGCATGCAAATGGTGCTTTTGGCAGAACGCACACGTGGATTTCTACCAAACGACGTGAAAAGCATGCCGATGCTGCTCTTTTTAGCACCCGCACATGGATTTGTGCCACAACGCGTTTTAAGCATGCACATGCATCTTTTGGTAGACGCGGACGTTGTTTTCTGCAAAACCACACGATATGCATGCAAATGGTGCTTTTGGCAGAACGCGCACGTGGATTTCTACCAAATGACGTGAAAAGCATGCCAATGCTGCTCTTTTTAGCACACGCACGTGGTTTTGTGCCAAAACGCGTTTTAAGCATGCACATGTATCTTTTGGTAGACGCGGACGCTGTTTTCTGCAAAACCACACGATCTGCATCCAAATGGTGCTTTTCGCAGAAGGCGCACGTAGATTTCTACCAAACGACGTGAAAAGCATGCCAATGCTGCTCTTTTTAGCACCCGCACATGGATTTGTGCCAAAACGCGTTTTAAGCATGCACATGCATCTTTTGGTAGACGCGGACGTTGTTTTCTGCAAAACCACACGATATGCATGCAAATGGTGCTTTTGGCAGAACGCGCACGTGGATTTCTATCAAACGACGTGAAAAGCATGCCAATGCTGCTCTTTTTAGCACCCGCACATGGATTTGTGCAAAACGCGTTTTAAGCATGGACATGCATCTTTTGGTAGGCGCGGACGCTGTTTTCTGCAAAACTACACGATATGCATGCAAATGGTGCTTTTGGCAGAACGCGCATGTGAATTTCTACCAAACGACGTGAAAAGCATGCCGATGCTGCTCTTTTTAGCACCCGCACATGTATTTGTGCCAAAACGCGTTTTAAGCATGCACATGCATTTTTTGGTAGACACGGACGTTGTTTTCTGCAAAACCACACGATATGCATGGAAATGGTGCTTTTGGCAGAACGCGCACGTGGATTTCTACCAAACGACGTGAAAAGCATGCCAATGCTGCTCTTTTTAGCACCCGCACATGGATTTGTGCCAAAACGCGTTTTAAGCATGCACATGCATCTTTTGGTAGACGCGGACGCTGTTTTCTGCAAAACTACACGATATGCATGCAAATGGTGCTTTTGGCAGAACACGCACGTGGATTTCTACCAAACGACGTGAAAAACATGCCGATGCTGCTCTTTTTAGCACCCGCACGTGGATTTGTGCCAAAAGGCGTTTTAAGCATGCACATGCATCTTTTGGTAGACGCGGACGTTGTTTTCTGTAAAACCACACGATATGCATGCAAATGGTGCTTTTGGCAGAACGCGCACGTGGATTTCTACCAAACGACGTGAAAAGCATGCCGATGCTGCTCTTTTTAGCACCCGCACATGGATTTGTGCCAAAACGCGTTTTAAGCATGCACATGCATCTTTTGGTAGACGCGGACGCTGTTTTCTGCAAAACCACACGATATGCATGCAAATGGTGCTTTTGGCAGAACGCGCACGTGGATTTCTACCAACCGACGTGAAAAGCATGCCGATGCTGCTCTTTTTAGCACCCGCACATGTATTTGTGCCAAAACGCGTTTTTAAGCATGCACATGCATCTTTTGGTAGACGCGGACGTTGTTTTCTGCAAAACCACACGATATGCATGCAAATGGTGCTTTTGGCAGAACGCGCACGTGAATTTCTACCAAACGACGTGAAAAGCATGCCAATGCTGCTCTTTTTAGCACCCGCACGTGGATTTGTGCCAAAACGCGTTTTAAGCATGCACATGCATTTTTTGGTAGACACGGACGTTGTTTTCTGCAAAACCACACGATATGCATGCAAATGGTGCTTTTGGCAGAACGCGCACGCGGATTTCTACCAAAAGACGTGAAAAACATGCCGATGCTGCTCTTTTTAGCACCCGCACATGGAGTTGTGCCAAAACGCGTTTTAAGCATGCACATGCATCTTTTGGTGGACGCGGACGCTGTTTTCTGCAAAACCACACGATATGCATGCAAATGGTGCTTTTGGCAGAACGCACACGTGGATTTCTACCAAACGACGTGAAAAGCATGCCGATTCTGCTCTTTTTAGCACCCGCACATGGATTTGTGCCACAACGCGTTTTAAGCATGCACATGCATCTTTTGGTAGACGCGGACGTTGTTTTCTGCAAAACCACACGATATGCATGCAAATGGTGCTTTTGGCAGAACGCGCACGTGGATTTCTACCAAATGACGTGAAAAGCATGCCAATGCTGCTCTTTTTAGCACACGCACGTGGTTTTGTGCCAAAACGCGTTTTAAGCATGCACATGTATCTTTTGGTAGACGCGGACGCTGATTTCTGCAAAACCACACGATATGCATCCAAATGGTGCTTTTCGCAGAAGGCGCACGTGGATGTCTACCAAACGACGCGAAAAGCATGCCAATGCTGCTCTTTTTAGCACCCGCACATGGATTTGTGCCAAAACGCGTTTTAAGCATGCACATGCATCTTTTGGTAGACGCGGACGTTGTTTTCTGCAAAACCACACGATATGCATGCAAATGGTGCTTTTGGCAGAACGCGCACGTGGATTTCTACCAAACGACGTGAAAAGCATGCCAATGCTGCTCTTTTTAGCACCCGCACATGGATTTGTGCCAAAACGCGTTTTAAGCATGGACATGCATCTTTTGGTAGGCGCGGACGCTGTTTTCTGCAAAACTACACGATATGCATGCAAATGGTGCATTTGGCAGAACGCGCATGTGAATTTCTACCAAACGACGTGAAAAGCATGCCGATGCTGCTCTTTTTAGCACCCGCACATGGATTTGTGCCAAAACGCGTTTTAAGCATGCACATGCATTTTTTGGTAGACACGGACGTTGTTTTCTGCAAAACCACACGATATGCATGGAAATGGTGCTTTTGGCAGAACGCGCACGTGGATTTCTACCAAACGACGTGAAAAGCATGCCAATGCTGCTCTTTTTAGCACCCGCACATGGATTTGTGCCAAAACGCGTTTTAAGCATGCACATGCATCTTTTGGTAGACGCGGACGCTGTTTTCTGCAAAACTACACGATATGCATGCAAATGGTGCTTTTGGCAGAACGCGCACGTGGATTTCTACCAAACGACGTGAAAAACATGCCGATGCTGCTCTTTTTAGCACCCGCACGTGGATTTGTGCCAAAACGCGTTTTAAGCATGCACATGTATCTTTTGGTAGACGCGGACGCTGTTTTCTGCAAAACCACACGATATGCATCCAAATGGTGCTTTTCGCAGAAGGCGCATGTGGATGTCTACCAAACGACGCGAAAAGCATGCCAATGCTGCTCTTTTAGCACCCGCACATGGATTTGTGCCAAAACGCGTTTTAAGCATGCACATGCATCTTTTGGTAGACGCGGACGTTGTTTTCTGCAAAACCACACGATATGCATGCAAATGGTGCTTTTGGCAGAACGCGCACGTGGATTTCTACCAAACGACGTGAAAAGCATGCCAATGCTGCTCTTTTTAGCACCCGCACATGGATTTGTGCCAAAACGCGTTTTAAGCATGGACATGCATCTTTTGGTAGGCGCGGACGCTGTTTTCTGCAAAACTACACGATATGCATGCAAATGGTGCTTTTGGCAGAACGCGCATGTGAATTTCTACCAAACGACGTGAAAAGCATGCCGATGCTGCTCTTTTTAGCACCCGCACATGGATTTGTGCCAAAACGCGTTTTAAGCATGCACATGCATTTTTTGGTAGACACGGACGTTGTTTTCTGCAAAACCACACGATATGCATGGAAATGGTGCTTTTGGCAGAACGCGCACGTAGATTTCTACCAAACGACGTGAAAAGCATGCCAATGCTGCTCTTTTTAGCACCCGCACATGGATTTGTGCCAAAACGCGTTTTAAGCATGCACATGCATCTTTTGGTAGACGCGGACGCTGTTTTCTGCAAAACTACACGATATGCATGCAAATGGTGCTTTTGGCAGAACGCGCACGTGGATTTCTACCAAACGACGTGAAAAACATGCCGATGCTGCTCTTTTTAGCACCCGCACGTGGATTTGTGCCAAAAGGCGTTTTAAGCATGCACATGCATCTTTTGGTAGACGCGGACGTTGTTTTCTGTAAAACCACACGATATGCATGCAAATGGTGCTTTTGGCAGAACGCGCACGTGGATTTCTACCAAACGACGTGAAAAGCATGCCGATGCTGCTCTTTTTAGCACCCGCACATGGATTTGTGCCAAAACGCGTTTTAAGCATGCACATGCATCTTTTGGTAGACGCGGACGCTGTTTTCTGCAAAACCACACGATATGCATGCAAATGGTGCTTTTGGCAGAACGCGCACGTGGATTTCTACCAAACGACGTGAAAAGCATGCCAATGCTGCTCTTTTTAGCACCCGCACATGGATTTGTGCCAAAACGCGTTTTAAGCATGCACATGCATCTTTTGGTAGACGCGGACGCTGTTTTCTGCAAAACTACACGATATGCATGCAAATGGTGCTTTTGGCAGAACGCGCACGTGGATTTCTACCAAACGACGTGAAAAACATGCCGATGCTGCTCTTTTTAGCACCCGCACGTGGATTTGTGCCAAAAGGCGTTTTAAGCATGCACATGCATCTTTTGGTAGACGCGGACGTTGTTTTCTGTAAAACCACACGATATGCATGCAAATGGTGCTTTTGGCAGAACGCGCACGTGGATTTCTACCAAACGACGTGAAAAGCATGCCGATGCTGCTCTTTTTAGCACCCGCACATGGATTTGTGCCAAAACGCGTTTTAAGCATGCACATGCATCTTTTGGTAGACGCGGACGCTGTTTTCTGCAAAACCACACGATATGCATGCAAATGGTGCTTTTGGCAGAACGCGCACGTGGATTTCTACCAAACGACGTGAAAAGCATGCCGATGCTGCTCTTTTTAGCACCCGCACATGGATTTGTGCCAAAACGCGTTTTAAGCATGCACATGCATCTTTTGGTAGACGCGGACGTTGTTTTCTGCAAAACCACACGATATGCATGCAAATGGTGCTTTTGGCAGAACGCGCACGTGAATTTCTACCAAACGACGTGAAAAGCATGCCAATGCTGCTCTTTTTAGCACCCGCACGTGGATTTGTGCCAAAACGCGTTTTAAGCATGCACATGCATCTTTTGGTAGACGCGGACGTTGTTTTCAGCAAAACCACACGATATGCATGCAAATGGTGCTTTTGGCAGAACGCGCACGTGGATTTCTACCAAACGACGTGAAAAACATGCCGGTGCTGCTCTTTTACGCACCCGTACATGGAGTTGTGCCAAAACGCGTTTTAAGCATGCGCATGCATCTTTTGGTAGACGCGGACTTTGTTTTCTGCAAAACCACACGATATGCATGCAAATGGTGCTTTTGGAAGAACGCGCACGTGGATTTTTACCAAACGACGTGAAAAGCATGCCAATGCTGCTCTTCTTAGCACCCGCACATGGATTTGTGCCACAACGCGTTTTAAGCATGCACATGCATCTTTTGGTAGACGCGGACGTTGTTTTCTGCAAAACCACACGATATGCATGCAAATGGTGCTTTTGGCAGAACGCGCACGTGGATTTCTACCAAATGACGTGAAAAGCATGCCAATGCTGCTCTTTTTAGCACACGCACGTGGTTTTGTGCCAAAACGCGTTTTAAGCATGCACATGTATCTTTTGGTAGACGCGGACGCTGTTTTCTGCAAAACCACACGATATGCATCCAAATGGTGCTTTTCGCAGAAGGCGCACGTGGATTTCTACCAAACGACGTGAAAAGCATGCCAATGCTGCTATTTTTAGCACCCGCACATGGATTTGTGCCAAAACGCGTTTTAAGCATGGACATGCATCTTTTGGTAGGCGCGGACGCTGTTTTCTGCAAAACTACACGATATGCATGCAAATGGTGCTTTTGGCAGAACGCGCATGTGGATTTCTACCAAACGACGTGAAAAGCATGCCAATGCTGCTCTTTTTAGCACCCGCACATGGATTTGTGCCAAAACGCGTTTTTAAGCATGCACATGCATCTTTTGGTAGACGCGGACGCTGTTTTCTGCAAAACTACACGATATGCATGCAAATGGTGCTTTTGGCAGAACGCGCACGTGGATTTCTACCAAACGACGTGAAAAACATGCCGATGCTGCTCTTTTTAGCACCCGCACGTGGATTTGTGCCAAAAGGCGTTTTAAGCATGCACATGCATCTTTTGGTAGACGCGGACGTTGTTTTCTGTAAAACCACACGATATGCATGCAAATGGTGCTTTTGGCAGAACGCGCACGTGGATTTCTACCAAACGACGTGAAAAGCATGCCGATGCTGCTCTTTTTAGCACCCGCACATGGATTTGTGCCAAAACGCGTTTTAAGCATGCACATGCATCTTTTGGTAGACGCGGACGCTGTTTTCTGCAAAACCACACGATATGCATGCAAATGGTGCTTTTGGCAGAACGCGCACGTGGATTTCTACCAAACGACGTGAAAAGCATGCCGATGCTGCTCTTTTTAGCACCCGCACATGGATTTGTGCCAAAACGCGTTTTAAGCATGCACATGCATCTTTTGGTAGACGCGGACGTTGTTTTCTGCAAAACCACACGATATGCATGCAAATGGTGCTTTTGGCAGAACGCGCACGTGAATTTCTACCAAACGACGTGAAAAGCATGCCAATGCTGCTCTTTTTAGCACCCGCACGTGGATTTGTGCCAAAACGCGTTTTAAGCATGCACATGCATCTTTTGGTAGACGCGGACGTTGTTTTCTGCAAAACCACACGATATGCATGCAAATGGTGCTTTTGGCAGAACGCGCATGTGGATTTCTACCAAACGACGTGAAAAGCATGCCAATGCTGCTCTTTTTAGCACCCGCACGTGGATTTGTGCCAAAACGCGTTTTAAGCATGCGCATGGATCTTTTGGCAGACGCGGACGTTGTTTTCTGCAAAACCACACGATATGCATGCAAATGGTGCTTTTGGCAGAACGCGCACGTGGATTTCTACCAAACGACGTGAAAAACATGCCGGTGCTGCTCTTTTACGCACCCGTACATGGATTTGTGCCAAAACGCGTTTTAAGCATGCGCATGCATCTTTTGGTAGACGCGGACTTTGTTTTCTGCAAAACCACACGATATGCATGCAAATGGTGCTTTTGGAAGAACGCGCACGTGGATGTTTACCAAACGACGTGAAAAGCATGCCAATGCTGCTCTTTTTAGCACGCGCACATGGATTTGTGCCAAAACGTGTTTTAAGCATGCACATGCATCTTTTGGTAGACGCGGACGCTGTTTTCTGCAAAACCACACGATATACATGCAAATGGTGCTTTTGGCAGAACGCGCACGTGGATTTCTACCAAACGACGTGAAAAGAATGCCGATACTGCTCTTTTTAGCACCCGTACGTGGATTTGTGCCTAAACGCGTTTTAAGCATGCACATGCATCTTTTGGTAGACGCGGACGTTGTTTTCTGCAAAACCACACGATATGCATGCAAATGGTGCTTTTGGCAGAACGCGCACGTGGATTTCCACCAAACGACGTGAAAAGCATGCCGATGCTGCTCTTTTTAGCACCCGAACATGGATTTGTGCCAAAACGCGTTTTAAGCATGCACATGCATCTTTTGGTAGACGCGGACGTTGTTTTCTGCAAAACCACACGATATGCATGCAAATGGTGCTTTTGGCAGAACGCGCACGTGGATTTCTACCAAACGACGTGAAAAGCATGCCGATACTGCTCTTTTTAGCACCCGTACGTGGATTTGTGCCAAAACGCGTTTTAAGCATGCACATGTATCTTTTGGTAGACGCGGACGCTGTTTTCTGCAAAACCACACGATATGCATGGAAATGGTGCTTTTGGCAGAACGCGCACGTGGATTTCTACCAAACGACGTGAAAAGCATGCCAATGCTGCTCTTTTTAGCACCCGCACATGGATTTGTGCCAAAACGCGTTTTAAGCATGCACATGCATCTTTTGGTAGACGCGGACGCTGTTTTCTGCAAAACTACACGATATGCATGCAAATGGTGCTTTTGGCAGAACGCGCACGTGGATTTCTACCAAACGACGTGAAAAACATGCCGATGCTGCTCTTTTTAGCACCCGCACGTGGATTTGTGCCAAAAGGCGTTTTAAGCATGCACATGCATCTTTTGGTAGACGCGGACGTTGTTTTCTGTAAAACCACACGATATGCATGCAAATGGTGCTTTTGGCAGAACGCGCACGTGGATTTCTACCAAACGACGTGAAAAGCATGCCGATGCTGCTCTTTTTAGCACCCGCACATGGATTTGTGCCAAAACGCGTTTTAAGCATGCACATGCATCTTTTGGTAGACGCGGACGCTGTTTTCTGCAAAACCACACGATATGCATGCAAATGGTGCTTTTGGCAGAACGCGCACGTGGATTTCTACCAAACGACGTGAAAAGCATGCCGATGCTGCTCTTTTTAGCACCCGCACATGGATTTGTGCCAAAACGCGTTTTAAGCATGCACATGCATCTTTTGGTAGACGCGGACGTTGTTTTCTGCAAAACCACACGATATGCATGCAAATGGTGCTTTTGGCAGAACGCGCACGTGAATTTCTACCAAACGACGTGAAAAGCATGCCAATGCTGCTCTTTTTAGCACCCGCACGTGGATTTGTGCCAAAACGCGTTTTAAGCATGCACATGCATCTTTTGGTAGACGCGGACGTTGTTTTCTGCAAAACCACACGATATGCATGCAAATGGTGCTTTTGGCAGAACGCGCATGTGGATTTCTACCAAACGACGTGAAAAGCATGCCAATGCTGCTCTTTTTAGCACCCGCACGTGGATTTGTGCCAAAACGCGTTTTAAGCATGCGCATGGATCTTTTGGCAGACGCGGACGTTGTTTTCTGCAAAACCACACGATATGCATGCAAATGGTGCTTTTGGCAGAACGCGCACGTGGATTTCTACCAAACGACGTGAAAAACATGCCGGTGCTGCTCTTTTACGCACCCGTACATGGATTTGTGCCAAAACGCGTTTTAAGCATGCGCATGCATCTTTTGGTAGACGCGGACTTTGTTTTCTGCAAAACCACACGATATGCATGCAAATGGTGCTTTTGGAAGAACGCGCACGTGGATTTTTACCAAACGACGTGAAAAGCATGCCAATGCTGCTCTTTTTAGCACGCGCACATGGATTTGTGCCAAAACGTGTTTTAAGCATGCACATGCATCTTTTGGTAGACGCGGACGCTGTTTTCTGCAAAACCACACGATATACATGCAAATGGTGCTTTTGGCAGAACGCGCACGTGGATTTCTACCAAACGACGTGAAAAGAATGCCGATACTGCTCTTTTTAGCACCCGTACGTGGATTTGTGCCTAAACGCGTTTTAAGCATGCACATGCATCTTTTGGTAGACGCGGACGTTGTTTTCTGCAAAACCACACGATATGCATGCAAATGGTGCTTTTGGCAGAACGCGCACGTGGATTTCCACCAAACGACGTGAAAAGCATGCCGATGCTGCTCTTTTTAGCACCCGAACATGTATTTGTGCCAAAACGCGTTTTAAGCATGCACATGCATCTTTTGGTAGACGCGGACGTTGTTTTCTGCAAAACCACACGATATGCATGCAAATGGTGCTTTTGGCAGAACGCGCACGTGGATTTCTACCAAACGACGTGAAAAGCATGCCGATACTGCTCTTTTTAGCACCCGTACGTGGATTTGTGCCAAAACGCGTTTTAAGCATGCACATGTATCTTTTGGTAGACGCGGACGCTGTTTTCTGCAAAACCACACGATATGCATCCAAATGGTGCTTTTGGCAGAAGGCACACGTGGATTTCTACCAAACGACGTGAAAAAACATGCCGATGCTGCTCTTTTTAGCAGCCGCACGTGGATTTGTGCCAAAAGGCGTTTTAAGCATGCACATGCATCTTTTCGTAGACGCGGACGTTGTTTTCTGTAAAACCACACGATATGCATGCAAATGGTGCTTTTGGCAGAACGCGCACGTGGATTTCTACCAAACGACGTGAAAAGCATGCCAATGCTGCTCTTTTTAGCACCCGCACATGGATTTGTGCCAAAACGCGTTTTAAGCATGGACATGCATCTTTTGGTAGGCGCGGACGCTGTTTTCTGCAAAACTACACGATATGCATGCAAATGGTGCTTTTGGCAGAACGCGCATGTGGATTTCTACCAAACGACGTGAAAAGCATGCCGATGCTGCTCTTTTTCGCACCCGCACATGGATTTGTGCCAAAACGCGTTTTAAGCATGCACATGCATCTTTTGGTAGACGCGGACGCTGATTTCTGCAAAACTACACGATATGCATGCAAATGGTGCTTTTGGCAGAACGCGCACGTGGATTTCTACCAAACGACGTGAAAAAACATGCCGATGCTGCTCTTTTTAGCACCCGCACGTGGATTTGTGCCAAAAGGCGTTTTAAGCATGCACATGCATCTTTTGGTAGACGCGGACGTTGTTTTCTGTAAAACCACACGATATGCATGCAAATGGTGCTTTTGGCAGAACGCGCACGTGGATTTCTACAAACGACATGAAAAGCATGCCGATGCTGCTCTTTTTAGCACCCGCACATGGATTTGTGCCAAAATGCGTTTTAAGCATGCGCATGCATATTTTGGTAGATGCGGACGTTGTTTTCTGCAAAACCACACGATATGCATGCAAATGGTGCTTTTGGCAGAACGCGCACGTGCATTTCTACCAAACGACGTGAAAAGCATGC
>NW_027460690.1:0-41916 GCF_050947875.1 Dermacentor variabilis | reverse complement strand
CGCGCGTTCTGCCAAAAGCACCATTTGCATGCCTATCGTGTGGTTTTGCAGAAAACTGCGTCCGCGTCTACCAAAAGATGCATGCGCATGCTTAAAACGCGTTTTGGCACAAATCCATGTGCGGATGTTAAAAAGAGCATCGGCATGCTTTTCACGTCGTTTGGTAGAAATCCACGCGCGCGTTCTGCCAAAAGCACCATTTGCATGCATATCGTGTGGGTTTTGCAGAAAACTGCGTCCGCGTCTACCAAAAGATGCATGCGCATGCTTAAAACGCGTTTTGGCACAAATCCATGTGCGGATGTTAAAAAGAGCAGCATCGGGATGCTTTTCACGTCGTTTGGTAGAAATCCACGAGCGCGTTCTGCCAAAAGCACCATTTGCATGCATATTGTGTGGTTTTGCAGAAAACTGCGTCCGCGTCTACCAAAAGATGCATGCGCATGCTTAAAACGCGTTTTGCACAAATCCATGTGCGGATGTAAAAAAGAGCAGCATCGGCATGCTTTTTCACGTCGTTTGGTAGAAATCCACGCGCGCGTTCTGCCAAAAGCACCATTTGCATGCATATCGTGTGGTTTTGCAGAAAACTGCGTCCGCGTCTACCAAAGATGCATGCGCATGCTTAAAACGCGCTTTGGCACAAATCCATGTGCGGATGTTAAAAAGAGCAGCATCGGCATGCTTTTCACGTCGTTTGGTAGAAATCCACGCGCGCGTTCTGCCAAAAGCACCATTTGCATGCATATCGTGTGGTTTTGCAGAAAACTGCGTCCGCGTCTACCAAAAGATGCATGCGCATTGCTTAAAACGCGTTTTTGGCACAAATCCATGTGCGGGTGCTAAAAAGAGCAGCATCGGCATGCTTTTCACGTCGTTTGGTAGAAATCCACGCGCGCGTTCTGCCAAAAGCACCATTTGCATGCATATCGTGTGGTTTTTGCAGAAAACTGCGTCCGCGTCTACCAAAAGATGCATGCGCATGCTTAAAACGCGCTTTGGCACAAATCCATGTGCGGATGTTAAAAAGAGCAGCATCGGCATGCTTTTCACGTCGTTTGGTAGAAATCCACGCGCGCGTTCTGCCAAAAGCACCATTTGCATGCATATCGTGTGGTTTTGCAGAAAACTGCGTCCGCGTCTACCAAAAGATGCATGCGCATGCTTAAAACGCGTTTTGGCACAAATCCATGTGCGGGGTGCTAAAAAGAGCAGCATCGGCATGCTTGTTCACGTCCTTTGGTAGAAATCCACACGCGCGTTCTGCCAAAAGCACCATTTGCATGCATATCGTGTGGTTTTGCAGAAAACTGCGTCCGCGTCTACCAAAAGATGCATGCGCATGCTTAAAACGCGTTTTGGCACAAATCCAGTGTGCGGATGTTAAAAAGAGCAGCATCGGCATGCTTTTCACGTCGTTTGGTAGAAATCCACGCGCGCGTTCTGCCAAAAGCACCATTTGCATTCCTATCGTGTGGTTTTGCAGAAAACTGCGTCCGCGTCTACCAAAAGATGCATGCGCATGCTTAAAACGCGCTTTGGCACAAATCCATGTGCGGATGTTAAAAAGAGCAGCATCGGCATGCTTTTCACGTCGTTTGGTAGAAATCCACGCGCGCGTTCTGCCAAAAGCACCATTTGTATGCATATCGTGTGGTTTTGCAGAAAACTGCGTCCGCGTCTACCAAAAGATGCATGCGCATGCTTAAAACGCGTTTTGGCACAAATCCATGTGCGGATGTTAAAAAGAGCAGCATCGGCATGCTTTTCACGTCGTTTGGGTAGAAATCCACGCGCGCGTTCTGCCAAAAGCACCATTTGCATGCATATCGTGTGGTTTTGCAGAAAACTGCGGTCCGCGTCTACCAAAAGATGCATGCGCATGCTTAAAACGCGCTTTGCACAAATCCATGTGCGGATGTTAAAAAGAGCAGCATCGGCATGCTTTTCACGTCGTTTGGTAGAAATCCACGCGCGCGTTCTGCCAAAAGCACCATTTGCATGCATATCGTGTGGTTTTGCAGAAAACTGCGTCCGCGTCTACCAAAAGATGCATGCGCATGCTTAAAACGCGTTTTGGCACAAATCCATGTGCGGGTGCTAAAAAGAGCAGCATCGGCATGCTTTTCACGTCGTTTGGTAGAAATCCACACGCGCGATCTGCCAAAAGCACCATTTGCATGCATATCGTGTGGTTTTGCAGAAAACTGCGTCCGCGTCTACCAAAAGATGCATGTGCATGCGAAAAACGCGTTTTGGCACAAATCCATGTGCGGGTGCTAAAAAGAGCAGCATCGGCATGCTTTTCACGTCGTTTGGTAGAAATCCACGCGCGCGTTCTGCCAAAAGCACCATTTGCATGCATATCGTGTGGTTTTGCAGAAAACTGCGTCCGCGTCTACCAAAAGATGCATGCGCATGCTTAAAACGCGTTTTGGCACAAATCCATGTGCGGGTGCTAAAAAGAGCAGCATCGGCATGCTTTTCACGTCGTTTGGTAGAAATCCACGCGCGCGTTCTGCCAAAAGCACCATTTGCATGCATATCGTGTGGTTTTGCAGAAAACTGCGTCCGCGTCTACCAAAAGATGCATGCGCATGCTTAAAACGCGCTTTGGCAAAAATCCATGTGCGGATGTTAAAAAGAGCAGCATCGGCATGCTTTTCACGTCGTTTGGTAGAAATCCACGCGCGCGTTCTGCCAAAAGCACCATTTGCATGCATATCGTGTGGTTTTGCAGAAAACTGCGTCCGCGTCTACCAAAAGATGCATGCGCATGCTTAAAACGCGCTTTGGCACAAATCCATGTGCGGATGTTAAAAAGAGCAGCATCGGCATGCTTTTCACGTCGTTTGGTAGAAATCCACGCGCGCGTTCTGCCAAAAGCACCATTTGCATGCATATCGTGTGGTTTTGCAGAAAACTGCGTCCGCGTCTACCAAAAGATGCATGCGCATGCTTAAAACGCGTTTTGGCACAAATCCATGTGCGGGTGCTAAAAAGAGCAGCATCGGCATGCTTTTCACGTCGTTTGGTAGAAATCCACACGCGCGATCTGCCAAAAGCACCATTTGCATGCATATCGTGTGGTTTTGCAGAAAACTGCGTCCGCGTCTACCAAAAGATGCATGTGCATGCGAAAAACGCGTTTTGGCACAAATCCATGTGCGGGTGCTAAAAAGAGCAGCATCGGCATGCTTTTCACGTCGTTTGGTAGAAATCCACGCGCGCGTTCTGCCAAAAGCACCATTTGCATGCATATCGTGTGGTTTTGCAGAAAACTGCGTCCGCGTCTACCAAAAGATGCATGCGCATGCTTAAAACGCGTTTTGGCACAAATCCATGTGCGGGTGCTAAAAGAGCAGCATCGGCATGCTTTTCACGTCGTTTGGTAGAAATCCACGCGCGCGTTCTGCCAAAAGCACCATTTGCATGCATATCGTGTGGTTTTGCAGAAAACTGCGTCCGCGTCTACCAAAAGATGCATGCGCATGCTTAAAACGCGTTTTGGCACAAATCCATGTGCGGATGTTAAAAAGAGCAGCATCGGCATGCTTTTCACGTCGTTTGGTAGAAATCCACGCGCGCGTTCTGCCAAAAGCACCATTTGCATGCATATCGTGTGGTTTTGCAGAAAACTGCGTCCGCGTCTACCAAAAGATGCATGCGCATGCTTAAAACGCGTTTTGGCACAAATCCATGTGCGGGTGCTAAAAAGAGCAGCATCGGCATGCTTTTCACGTCGTTTGGTAGAAATCCACACGCGCGTTCTACCAAAAGCACCATTTGCATGCATATCGTGTGGTTTTGCAGAAAACTGCATCCGCGTCTACCAAAAGATGCATGCGCATGCTTAAAACGCGTTTTGGCACAAATCCATGTGCGGATGTTAAAAAGAGCAGCATCGGCATGCTTTTCACGTCGTTTGGTAGAAATCCACGCGCGCGTTCTGCCAAAAGCACCATTTGCATGCCTATCGTGTGGTTTTGCAGAAAACTGCGTCCGCGTCTACCAATGATGCATGCGCATGCTTAAAACGCGCTTTGGCACAAATCCATGTGCGGATGTTAAAAAGAGCAGCATCGGCATGCTTTTTCACGTCGTTTGGTAGAAATCCACGCGCCTGTTCTGCCAAAAGCACCATTTGTATGCATATCGTGTGGTTTTGCAGAAAACTGCGTCCGCGTCTACCAAAAGATGCATGCGCATGCTTAAAACGCGTTTTGGCACAAATCCATGTGCGGATGTTAAAAGGAGCAGCATCGGCATGCTTTTCACGTCGTTTGGTAGAAATCCACGCGCGCGTTCTGCCAAAAGCACCATTTGCATGCATATCGTGTGGTTTTGCAGAAAACTGCGGTCCGCTTCTACCAAAAGATGCATGCGCATGCTTAAAACGCGCTTTGGCACAAATCCATGTGCGGATGTTAAAAAGAGCAGCATCGGCATGCTTTTCACGTCGTTTGGTAGAAATCCACGCGCGCGTTCTGCCAAAAGCACCATTTGCATGCATATCGTGTGGTTTTGCAGAAAACTGCGTCCGCGTCTACCAAAAGATGTATGTGCATGCTAAAAACGCGTTTTGGCACGAAATCCATGTGCGGGTGCTAAAAAGAGCAGCATCGGCATGCTTTTCACGTCGTTTGGTAGAAATCCACGCGCGCGTTCTGCCAAAAGCACCATTTGCATGCCTATCGTGTGGTTTTGCAGAAAACTGCGTCCGCGTCTACCAAAAGATGCATGCGCATGCTTAAAACGCGCTTTGGCACTAAATTCATGTGCGGATGTTAAAAAGAGCAGCATCGGCATGCTTTTCACGTCGTTTGGTAGAAATCCACGCGCGCGTTCTGCCAAAAGCACCATTTGTATGCATATCGTGTGGTTTTGCAGAAAACTGCGTCCGCGTCTACCAAAAGATGCATGCGCATGCTTAAAACGCGTTTTGGCACAAATCCATGTGCGGATGTTAAAAAGAGCAGCATCGGCATGCTTTTTCACGTCGTTTGGTAGAAATCCACGCGCGGCGTTTCTGCCAAAAGCACCATTTGCATGCATATCGTGTGGTTTTTGCAGAAAACTGCGTCCGCGTCTACCAAAAGATGCATGCGCATGCTTAAAACGCGCTTTGGCGCAAATCCATGTGCGGATGTTAAAAAGAGCAGCATCGGCATGCTTTTCACGTCGTTTGGTAGAAATCCACGCGCGCGTTCTGCCAAAAGCACCATTTGCATGCATATCGTGTGGTTTTGCAGAAAACTGCGTCCGCGTCTACCAAAAGAAGCATGCGCATGCTTAAAACGCGTTTTGGCACAAATCCATGTGCGGTGCTAAAAAGAGCAGCATCGGCATGCTTTTCACGTCGTTTGGTAGAAATCCACACGCGCGTTCTGCCAAAAAGCACCATTTGCATGCATATCGTGTGGTTTTGCAGAAAACTGCGTCCGCGTCTACCAAAAGATGCATCTGCATGCTAAAAACGCGTTTTGGCACAAATCCATGTGCGGGTGCTAAAAAGAGCAGCATCGGCATGCTTTTCACGTCGTTTGGTAGAAAATCCACGCGCGCGTTCTGCCAAAAGCACCATTTGCATGCCTATCGTGTGGTTTTGCAGAAAACTGCGTCGCGTCTACCAAAAGATGCATGCGCATGCTTAAAACGCGTTTGGGCACAAATCCATGTGCGGATGTTAAAAAGAGCAGCATCGGCATGCTTTTCACGTCGTTTGGTAGAAATCCACGCGCGCGTTCTGCCAAAAGCACCATTTGCATGCATATCGTGTGGTTTTGCAGAAAACTGCGTCCGCGTCTACCAAAAGATGCATGCGCATGCTTAAAACGCGTTTTGGCACAAATCCATGTGCGGATGTTAAAAAGAGCAGCATCGGGATGCTTTTCACGTCGTTTGGTAGAAATCCACGAGCGCGTTCTGCCAAAAGCACCATTTGCATGCATATTGTGTGGTTTTGGCAGAAAACTGCGTCCGCGTCTACCAAAAGATGCATGCGCATGCTTAAAACGCGTTTTGGCACAAATCCATGTGCGGATGTAAAAAAGAGCAGCATCGGCATGCTTTTCACGTCGTTTGGTAGAAATCCACGCGCGCGTTCTGCCAAAAGCACCATTTGCATGCATATCGTGTGGTTTTGCAGAAAACTGCGTCCGCGTCTACCAAAAGATGCATGCGCATGCTTAAAACGCGCTTTGGCACAAATCCATGTGCGGATGTTAAAAAGAGCAGCATCGGCATGCTTTTCACGTCGTTTGGTAGAAATCCACGCGCTGCGTTCTGCCAAAAGCACCATTTGCATGCATATCGTGTGGTTTTGCAGAAAACTGCGTCCGCGTCTACCAAAAGATGCATGCGCATGCTTAAAACGCGTTTTGGCACAAATCCATGTGCGGGTGCTAAAAAGAGCAGCATCGGCATGCTTTTCACGTCGTTTGGTAGAAATCCACGCGCGCGTTCTGCCAAAAGCACCATTTGCATGCATATCGTGTGGTTTTGCAGAAAACTGCGTCCGCGTCTACCAAAAGATGCATGCGCATGCTTAAAACGCGCTTTGGCACAAATCCATGTGCGGATGTTAAAAAGAGCAGCATCGGCATGCTTTTCACGTCGTTTGGTAGAAATCCACGCGCGCGTTCTGCCAAAAGCACCATTTGCATGCATATCGTGTGGTTTTGCAGAAAACTGCGTCCGCGTCTACCAAAAGATGCATGCGCATGCTTAAAACGCCGTTTTGGCACAAATCCATGTGCGGGGTGCTAAAAAGAGCAGCATCGGCATGCTTTTCACGTCCTTTGGTAGAAATCCACACGCGCGTTCTGCCAAAAGCACCATTTGCATGCATATCGTGTGGTTTTGCAGAAAACTGCGTCCGCGTCTACCAAAAGATGCATGCGCATGCTTAAAACGCGTTTTGGCACAAATCCATGTGCGGATGTTAAAAAGAGCAGCATCGGCATGCTTTTCACGTCGTTTGGTAGAAATCCACGCGCACGTTCTGCCAAAAGGCACCATTTGCATGCCTATCGTGTGGTTTTGCAGAAAACTGCGTCCGCGTCTACCAAAAGATGCATGCGCATGCTTAAAACGCGCTTTGGCACAAATCCATGTGCGGATGTTAAAAAGAGCAGCATCGGCATGCTTTTCACGTCGTTTGGTAGAAATCCACGCGCGCGTTCTGCCAAAAGCACCATTTGTATGCATATCGTGTGGTTTTGCAGAAAACTGCGTCCGCGTCTACCAAAAGATGCATGCGCATGCTTAAAACGCGTTTTGGCACAAATCCATGTGCGGATGTTAAAAAGAGCAGCATCGGCCATGCTTTTCACGTCGTTTGGGTAGAAATCCACGCGCGCGTTCTGCCAAAAGCACCATTTGGCCATGCATATCGTGTGTTTTGCAGAAAACTGCGTCCGCGTCTACCAAAAGATGCATGCGCATGCTTAAAACGCGCTTTGGCACAAATCCATGTGCGGATGTTAAAAAGAGCAGCATCGGCATGCTTTTCACGTCGTTTGGTAGAAATCCACGCGCGCGTTCTGCCAAAAGCACCATTTGCATGCATATCGTGTGGTTTTGCAGAAAACTGCGTCCGCGTCTACCAAAAGATGCATGCGCATGCTTAAAACGCGTTTTGGCACAAATCCATGTGCGGGGTGCTAAAAAGAGCAGCATCGGCATGCTTTTCACGTCGTTTGGTAGAAATCCACACGCGCGATCTGCCAAAAGCACCATTTGCATGCATATCGTGTGGTTTTGCAGAAAACTGCGTCCGCGTCTACCAAAAGATGCATGTGCATGCGAAAAAACGCGTTTTGGCACAAATCCATGTGCGGGTGCTAAAAAGAGCAGCATCGGCATGCTTTTCACGTCGTTTGGTAGAAATCCACGCGCGCGTTCTGCCAAAAGCACCATTTGCATGCATATCGTGTGGTTTTGCAGAAACTGCGTCCGCGTCTACCAAAAGATGCATGCGCATGCTTAAAACGCGTTTTGGCACAAATCCATGTGCGGGTGCTAAAAAGAGCAGCATCGGCATGCTTTTCACGTCGTTTGGTAGAAATCCACGCGCGCGTTCTGCCATAAGCACCATTTGCATGCATATCGTGTGGTTTTGCAGAAAACTGCGTCCGCGTCTACCAAAAGATGCATGCGCATGCTTAAAAACGCGTTTTGGCACAAATCCATGTGCGGATGTTAAAAAGAGCAGCATCGGCATGCTTTTCACGTCGTTTGGTAGAAATCCACGCGCGCGTTCTCCAAAAGCACCATTTGCATGCCTATCGTGTGTTTTGCAGAAAACTTCGTCCGCGTCTACCAAAAGATGCATGCGCATGCTTAAAACGCGTTTTGGCACAAATCCATGTGCGGGTGCTAAAAAGAGCAGCATCGGCATGCTTTTCACGTCGTTTGGTAGAAATCCACACGCGCGTTCTGCCAAAAGCACCATTTGCATGCATATCGTGTGGTTTTGCAGAAAACTGCGTCCGCGTCTACCAAAAGAGATGCATGCGCATGCTTAAAACGCGTTTTGGCACAAATCCATGTGCGATGTTAAAAAGAGCAGCATCGGCATGCTTTTCACGTCGTTTGGTAGAAATCCACGCGCGCGTTCTGCCAAAAGCACCATTTGCATGCATATCGTGTGGTTTTGCAGAAAACTGCGTCCGCGTCTACCAAAAGATGCATGCGCATGCTTAAAACGCGCTTTGGCACAAATCCATGTGCGGATGTTAAAAAGAGCAGCATCGGCATGCTTTTCACGTCGTTTGGTAGAAATCCACGAGCGCGTTCTGCCAAAAGCACCATTTGCATGCATATCGTGTGGTTTTGCAGAAAACTGCGTCCGCGTCTACCAAAAGATGCATGCGCATGCTTAAAACGCGTTTTGGCACAAATCCATGTGCGGGTGCTAAAAAGAGCAGCATCGGCATGCTTTTCACGTCGTTTGGTAGAAATCCACACGCGCGTTCTGCCAAAAGCACCATTTGCATGCATATCGTGTGGTTTGCAGAAAACTGCGTCCGCGTCTACCAAAAGATGCATGTGCATGCTAAAAACGCGTTTTGGCACAAATCCATGTGCGGGTGCTAAAAAGAGCAGCATCGGCATGCTTTTCACGTCGTTTGGTAGAAATCCACGCGCGCGTTCTGCCAAAAGCACCATTTGCATGCCTATCGTGTGGTTTTGCAGAAAACTGCGTCCGCGTCTACCAAAAGATGCATGCGCATGCTTAAAACGCGTTTTGGCACAAATCCATGTGCGGATGTTAAAAAGAGCAGGCATCGGCATGCTTTTCACGTCGTTTGGTAGAAATCCACGCGCGCGTTCTGCCAAAAGCACCATTTGCATGCATATCGTGTGGTTTTGCAGAAAAACTGCGTCCGCGTCTACCAAAAGATGCATGCGCATGCTTAAAAAACGCGTTTTGGCACAAATCCATGTGCGGATGTTAAAAAGAGCAGCATCGGCATGCTTTTCACGTCGTTTGGTAGAAATCCACGCGCGCGTTCTGCCAAAAGCACCATTTGCATGCATATCGTGTGGTTTTGCAGAAAACTGCGTCCGCGTCTACCAAAAAGATGCATGCGCATGCTTAAAACGCGCTTTGGCACAAATCCATGTGCGGATGTTAAAAAGAGCAGCATCGGCATGCTTTTCACGTCGTTTGGTAGAAATCCACGAGCGCGTTCTGCCAAAAGCACCATTTGCATGCATATCGTGTGGTTTTGCAGAAAACTGCGTCCGCGTCTACCAAAAGATGCATGCGCATGCTTAAAACGCGTTTTGGCACAAATCCATGTGCGGGTGCTAAAAAGAGAGCAGCATCGGCATGCTTTTCACGTCGTTTGGTAGAAATCCACACGCGCGTTCTGCCAAAAGCACCATTTGCATGCATATCGTGTGGTTTTGCAAGAAAACTGCGTCCGCGTCTACCAAAAGATGCATGTGCATGCTAAAAACGCGTTTTGGCACAAATGCATGTGCGGGTGCTAAAAAGAGCAGCATCGGCATGCTTTTCACGTCGTTTGGTAGAAATCCACACGCGCGATCTGCCAAAAGCACCATTTGCATGCATATCGTGTGGTTTTGCAGAAAAACTGCGTCCGCGTCTACCAAAAGATGCTTGTGCATGCGAAAAACGCGTTTTGGCACAAATCCATGTGCGAGTGCTAAAAAGAGCAGCATCGGCATGCTTTTCACGTCGTTTGGTAGGAAATCCACGCGCGCGTTCTGCCAAAAGCACCATTTGCATGCATATCGTGTGGTTTTGCAGAAAACTGCGTCCGCGTCTACCAAAAGATGCATGCGCATGCTTAAAACGCGTTTTGGCACAAATCCATGTGCGGATGTTAAAAAGAGCAGCATCGGCATGCTTTTCACGTCGTTTGGTAGAAATCCACGAGCGCGTTCTGCCAAAAGCACCATTTGCATGCCATATCGTGTGGTTTTGCAGAAAACTGCGTCCGCGTCTACCAAAAGATGCATGCGCATGCTTAAAACGCGTTTTGGCACAAATCCATGTGCGGGTGCTAAAAAGAGCAGCATCGGCATGCTTTTCACGTCGTTTGGTAGAAATCCACACGCGCGTTCTGCCAAAAGCACCATTTGCATGCATATCGTGTGGTTTTGCAGAAAACTGCGTCCGCGTCTACCAAAAGATGCATGTGCAGTGCTAAAAACGCGTTTTGGCACAAATGCATGTGCGGGTGCTAAAAAGAGCAGCATCGGCATGCTTTTCACGTCGTTTGGTAGAAATCCACACGCGCGATCTGCCAAAAGCACCATTTGCATGCATATCGTGTGGTTTTGCAGAAAACTTGCGTCCGCGTCTACCAAAAGATGCATGTGCATGCGAAAAACGCGTTTTGGCACAAATCCATGTGCGAGTGCTAAAAAGAGCAGCATCGGCATGCTTTTCACGTCGTTTGGTAGAAATCCACGCGCGCGTTCTGCCAAAAGCACCATTTTGCATGCATATCGTGTGGTTTTGCAGAAAACTGCGTCCGCGTCTACCAAAAGATGCTTGCGCATGCTTAAAACGCGTTTTGGCACAAATCCATGTGCGGGTGCTAAAAAGAGCAGCATCGGCATGCTTTTCACGTCGTTTGGTAGAAATCCACGCGCGCGTTCTGCCAAAAGCACCATTTGCATGCATATCGTGTGGTTTTGCAGAAAACTGCGTCCGCGTCTACCAAAAGATGCATTGCGCATGCTTAAAACGCGTTTTGGCACAAATCCATGTGCGGATGTTAAAAAGAGCAGCATCGGCATGCTTTTCACGTCGTTTGGTAGAATCCACGCGCGCGTTCTGCCAAAAGCACCATTTGCATGCCTATCGGTGGTTTTGCAGAAAACTTCGTCCGCGTCTACCAAAAGATGCATGCGCATGCTTAAAACGCGCTTTGGCACAAATCCATGTGCGGATGTTAAAAAGAGCAGCATCGGCATGCTTTTCACGTCGTTTGGTAGAAATCCACGCGCGCGTTCTGCCAAAAGCACCATTTGCATGCATATCGTGTGGTTTTGCAGAAAACTGCGTCCGCGTCTACCAAAAGATGCATGCGCATGCTTAAAACGCGTTTTGGGCACAAATCCATGTGCGGATGTTAAAAAGAGCAGCATCGGCATGCTTTTCACGTCGTTGGTAGAAATCCACGCGCGCGTTCTGCCAAAAGCACCATTTGCATGCATATCGTGTGGTTTTGCAGAAAACTGCGTCCGCGTCTACCAAAAGATGCATGCGCATGCTTAAAACGCGCTTTGGCACAAATCCATGTGCGGATGTTAAAAAGAGCAGCATCGCATGCTTTCCACGTCGTTTGGTAGAAATCCACGCGCGCGTTCTGCCAAAAGCACCATTTGCATGCATATCGTGTGGTTTTGCAGAAAACTGCGTCCGCGTCTACCAAAAGATGCATGCGCATGCTTAAAACGCGTTTTGGCACAAATCCATGTGCGGGTGCTAAAAAGAGCAGCATCGGCATGCTTTTCACGTCGTTTGGTAGAAATCCACGCGCGCGTTCTGCCAAAAGCACCATTTGCATGCATATCGTGTGGTTTTGCAGAAAACTGCGTCCGCGTCTACCAAAAGATGCATGCGCATGCTTAAAAACGCGTTTTGGCACAAATCCATGTGCGGATGTTAAAAAGAGCAGCATCGGCATGCTTTTCACGTCGTTTGGTAGAAATCCACGCGCGCGTTCTGCCAAAAGCACCATTTGCATGCCTATCGTGTGGTTTTGCAGAAAACTGCGGTCCGCGTCTACCAAAAGATGCATGCGCATGCATCTTTTGGTAGACGCGGACGCAGTTTTCTGCAAAACCACACGATATGCAGACAAATGGTGCTTTTGGCAGAACAGGCGCGTGGATTTCTACCAAACGACGTGAAAAGCATGCCGATGCTGCTCTTTTTAACATCCGCACATGGATTTGTGCCAAAGCGCGTTTTAAGCATGCGCATGCATCTTTTGGTAGACGCGGACGCAGTTTTCTGCAAAACCACACGATAGGCATGCAAATGGTGCTTTTGGCAGAACGCGCGCGTGGATTTCTACCAAACGACGTGAAAAGCATGCCGATGCTGCTCTTTTTAACATCCGCACATGGATTTGTGCCAAAACGCGTTTTAAGCATGCGCATGCATCTTTTGGTAGACGCGGACGCAGTTTTCTGCAAAACCACACGATATGCATGCAAATGGTGCTTTTGGCAGAACGCGCGCGTGGATTTCTACCAAACGACGTGAAAAGCATGCCGATGCTGCTCTTTTTAGCACCCGCACATGGATTTGTGCCAAAACGCGTTTTAAGCATGCGCATGCATCTTTTGGTAGACGCGGACGCAGTTTTCTGCAAAACCACACGATATGCATGCAAATGGTGCTTTTGGCAGAACGCGCGCGTGGATTTCTACCAAACGACGTGAAAAGCATGCCGATGCTGCTCTTTTTAACATCCGCACATGGATTTGTGCCAAAGCGCGTTTTAAGCATGCGCATGCATCTTTTGGTAGACGCGGACGCAGTTTTCTGCAAAACCACACGATATGCATGCAAATGGTGCTTTTGGCAGAACGCGCGCGTGGATTTCTACCAAACGACGTGAAAAGCATGCCGATGCTGCTCTTTTAACATCCGCACATGGATTTGTGCCAAAACGCGTTTTAAGCATGCGCATGCATCTTTTGGTAGACGCGGACGCAGTTTTCTGCAAACCACACGATATGCATGCAAATGGTGCTTTTGGCAGAACGCGCGCGTGGATTTCTACCAAACGACGTGAAAAGCATGCCGATGCTGCTCTTTTTAACATCCGCACATGGATTTGTGCCAAAGCGCGTTTTAAGCATGCGCATGCATCTTTTGGTAGACGCGGACGAAGTTTTCTGCAAAACCACACGATAGGCATGCAAATGGTGCTTTTGGCAGAACGCGCGCGTGGATTTCTACCAAACGACGTGAAAAGCATGCCGATGCTGCTCTTTTTAACATCCGCACATGGATTTGTGCCAAAACGCGTTTTAAGCATGCGCATGCATCTTTTGGTAGACGCGGACGCAGTTTTCTGCAAAACCACACGATATGCATGCAAATGGTGCTTTTGGCAGAACGCGCGCGTGGATTTCTACCAAACGACGTGAAAAGCATGCCGATGCTGCTCTTTTTAGCACCCGCACATGGATTTGTGCCAAAACGCGTTTTTAAGCATGCGCATGCATCTTTTGGTAGACGCGGACGCAGTTTTCTGCAAAACCACACGATATGCATGCAAATGGTGCTTTTGGCAGAACGCGCGCGTGGATTTCTACCAAACGACGTGAAAAGCATGCCGATGCTGCTCTTTTTAGCACTCGCACATGGATTTGTGCCAAAACGCGTTTTTCGCATGCACATGCATCTTTTGGTAGACGCGGACGCAGTTTTCTGCAAAACCACACGATATGCATGCAAATGGTGCTTTTGGCAGATCGCGCGTGTGGATTTCTACCAAACGACGTGAAAAGCATGCCGATGCTGCTCTTTTAGCACCCGCACATGCATTTGTGCCAAAACGCGTTTTTAGCATGCACATGCATCTTTTGGTAGACGCGGACGCAGTTTTCTGCAAAACCACACGATATGCATGCAAATGGTGCTTTTGGCAGAACGCGCGTGTGGATTTCTACCAAACGACGTGAAAAGCATGCCGATGCTGCTCTTTTTAGCACCCGCACATGGATTTGTGCCAAAACGCGTTTTAAGCATGCGCATGCATCTTTTGGTAGACGCGGACGCAGTTTTCTGCAAAACCACACGATATGCATGCAAATGGTGCTTTTGGCAGAACGCGCTCGTGGATTTCTACCAAACGACGTGAAAAGCATGCCGATGCTGCTCTTTTTAACATCCGCACATGGATTTGTGCCAAAACGCGTTTTAAGCATGCGCATGCATCTTTTGGTAGACGCGGACGCAGTTTTCTGCAAAACCACACGATATGCATGCAAATGGTGCTTTTGGCAGAACGCGCGCGTGGATTTCTACCAAACGACGTGAAAAGCATGCCGATGCTGCTCTTTTTAGCACTCGCACATGGATTTGTGCCAAAACGCGTTTTTCGCATGCACATGCATCTTTTGGTAGACGCGGACGCAGTTTTCTGCAAAACCACACGATATGCATGCAAATGGTGCTTTTGGCAGATCGCGCGTGTGGATTTCTACCAAACGACGTGAAAAGCATGCCGATGCTGCTCTTTTTAGCACCCGCACATGCATTTGTGCCAAAACGCGTTTTTAGCATGCACATGCATCTTTTGGTAGACGCGGACGCAGTTTTCTGCAAAACCACACGATATGCATGCAAATGGTGCTTTTGGCAGAACGCGCGTGTGGATTTCTACCAAACGACGTGAAAAGCATGCCGATGCTGCTCTTTTTAGCACCCGCACATGGATTTGTGCCAAAACGCGTTTTAAGCATGCGCATGCATCTTTTGGTAGACGCGGACGCAGTTTTCTGCAAAACCACACGATATGCATGCAAATGGTGCTTTTGGCAGAACGCGCTCGTGGATTTCTACCAAACGACGTGAAAAGCATGCCGATGCTGCTCTTTTTAACATCCGCACATGGATTTGTGCCAAAGCGCGTTTTAAGCATGCGCATGCATCTTTTGGTAGACGCGGACGCAGTTTTCTGCAAAACCACACGATATGCATGCAAATGGTGCTTTTGGCAGAACGCGCGCGTGGATTTCTACCAAACGACGTGAAAAGCATGCCGATGCTGCTCTTTTTAACATCCGCACATGGATTTGTGCCAAAACGCGTTTTAAGCATGCGCATGCATCTTTTGGTAGACGCGGACGCAGTTTTCTGCAAAACCACACGATATGCATGCAAATGGTGCTTTTGGCAGAACGCGCGCGTGGATTTCTACCAAACGACGTGAAAAGCATGCCGATGCTGCTCTTTTTAACATCCGCACATGGATTTGTGCCAAAACGCGTTTTAAGCATGCGCATGCATCTTTTGGTAGACGCGGACGCAGTTTTCTGCAAAACCACACGATAGGCATGCAAATGGTGCTTTTGGCAGAACGCGCGCGTGGATTTCTACCAAACGACGTGAAAAGCATGCCGATGCTGCTCTTTTTAGCACCCGCACATGGATTTGTGCCAAAACGCGTTTTTAGCATGCACATGCATCTTTTGGTAGACGCGGACGCAGTTTTCTGCAAAACCACACGATATGCATGCAAATGGTGCTTTTGGCAGAACGCGCGTGTGGATTTCTACCAAACGACGTGAAAAGCATGCCGATGCTGCTCTTTTTAGCACCCGCACATGGATTTGTGCCAAAACGCGTTTTAAGCATGCGCATGCATCTTTTGGTAGACGCGGACGCAGTTTTCTGCAAAACCACACGATATGCATGCAAATGGTGCTTTTGGCAGAACGCGCTCGTGGATTTCTACCAAACGACGTGAAAAGCATGCCGATGCTGCTCTTTTTAACATCCGCACATGGATTTGTGCCAAAGCGCGTTTTAAGCATGCGCATGCATCTTTTGGTAGACGCGGACGCAGTTTTCTGCAAAACCACACGATATGCATGCAAATGGTGCTTTTGGCAGAACGCGCGCGTGGATTTCTACCAAACGACGTGAAAAGCATGCCGATGCTGCTCTTTTTAACATCCGCACATGGATTTGTGCCAAAACGCGTTTTAAGCATGCGCATGCATCTTTTGGTAGACGCGGACGCAGTTTTCTGCAAAACCACACGATATGCATGCAAATGGTGCTTTTGGCAGAACGCGCGTGTGGATTTCTACCAAACGACGTGAAAAGCATGCCGATGCTGCTCTTTTTAGCACCCGCACATGGATTTGTGCCAAAACGCGTTTTAAGCATGCGCATGCATCTTTTGGTAGACGCGGACGAAGTTTTCTGCAAAACCACACGATAGGCATGCAAATGGTGCTTTTGGCAGAACGCGCGCGTGGATTTCTACCAAACGACGTGAAAAGCATGCCGATGCTGCTCTTTTTAACATCCGCACATGGATTTGTGCCAAAACGCGTTTTAAGCATGCGCATGCATCTTTTGGTAGACGCGGACGCAGTTTTCTGCAAAACCACACGATATGCATGCAAATGGTGCTTTTGGCAGAACGCGCGCGTGGATTTCTACCAAACGACGTGAAAAGCATGCCGATGCTGCTCTTTTTAGCACCCGCACATGGATTTGTGCCAAAACGCGTTTTAAGCATGCGCATGCATCTTTTGGTAGACGCGGACGCAGTTTTCTGCAAAACCACACGATATGCATGCAAATGGTGCTTTTGGCAGAACGCGCGCGTGGATTTCTACCAAACGACGTGAAAAGCATGCCGATGCTGCTCTTTTTAGCACCCGCACATGGATTTGTGCCAAAACGCGTTTTTTCGCATGCACATGCATCTTTTGGTAGACGCGGACGCAGTTTTCTGCAAAACCACACGATATGCATGCAAATGGTGCTTTTGGCAGATCGCGCGTGTGGATTTCTACCAAACGACGTGAAAAGCATGCCGATGCTGCTCTTTTTAGCACCCGCACATGGATTTGTGCCAAAACGCGTTTTAAGCATGCGCATGCATCTTTTGGTAGACGCGGACGCAGTTTTCTGCAAAACCACACGATATGCATGCAAATGGTGCTTTTGGCAGAACGCGCGCGTGGATTTCTACCAAACGACGTGAAAAGCATGCCGATGCTGCTCTTTTTAACATCCGCACATGGATTTGTGCCAAAGCGCGTTTTAAGCATGCGCATGCATCTTTTGGTAGACGCGGACGCAGTTTTCTGCAAAACCACACGATATGCATGCAAATGGTGCTTTGGCAGAACGCGCGCGTGGATTTCTACCAAACGACGTGAAAAGCATGCCGATGCTGCTCTTTTTAACATCCGCACATGGATTTGTGCCAAAACGCGTTTTAAGCATGCGCATGCATCTTTTGGTAGACGCGGACGCAGTTTTCTGCAAAACCACACGATATGCATACAAATGGTGCTTTTGGCAGAACGCGCGCGTGGATTTCTACCAAACGACGTGAAAAGCATGCCGATGCTGCTCTTTTTAACATCCGCACATGGATTTGTGCCAAAGCGCGTTTTAAGCATGCGCATGCATCTTTTGGTAGACGCGGACGCAGTTTTCTGCAAAACCACACGATAGGCATGCAAATGGTGCTTTTGGCAGAACGTGCGCGTGGATTTCTACCAAACGACGTGAAAAGCATGCCGATGCTGCTCTTTTTAACATCCGCACATGGATTTGTGCCAAAACGCGTTTTAAGCATGCGCATGCATCTTTTGGTAGACGCGGACGCAGTTTTCTGCAAAACCACACGATATGCATGCAAATGGTGCTTTTGGCAGAACGCGCGTGTGGATTTCTACCAAAGGACGTGAAAAGCATGCCGATGCTGCTCTTTTTAGCACCCGCACATGGATTTGTGCCAAAACGCGTTTTAAGCATGCGCATGCATCTTTTGGTAGACGCGGACGCAGTTTTCTGCAAAACCACACGATATGCATGCAAATGGTGCTTTTGGCAGAACGCGCGCGTGGATTTCTACCAAACGACGTGAAAAGCATGCCGATGCTGCTCTTTTTAACATCCGCACATGGATTTGTGCCAAAGCGCGTTTTAAGCATGCGCATGCATCTTTTGGTAGACGCGGACGCAGTTTTCTGCAAAACCACACGATATGCATGCAAATGGTGCTTTTGGCAGAACGCGCGCGTGGATTTCTACCAAACGACGTGAAAAGCATGCCGATGCTGCTCTTTTTAGCACCCGCACATGGATTTGTGCCAAAACGCGTTTTAAGCATGCGCATGCATCTTTTGGTAGACGCGGACGCAGTTTTCTGCAAAACCACACGATATGCATGCAAATGGTGCTTTTGGCAGAACGCGCGCGTGGATTTCTACCAAACGACGTGAAAAGCATGCCGATGCTGCTCTTTTTAACATCCGCACATGGATTTGTGCCAAAGCGCGTTTTAAGCATGCGCATGCATCTTTTGGTAGACGCGGACGCAGTTTTCTGCAAAACCACACGATATGCATGCAAATGGTGCTTTTGGCAGAACGCGCGCGTGGATTTCTACCAAACGACGTGAAAAGCATGCCGATGCTGCTCTTTTTTACATCCGCACATGGATTTGTGCCAAAACGCGTTTTAAGCATGCGCATGCATCTTTTGGTAGACGCGGACGCAGTTTTCTGCAAAACCACACAATATGCATGCAAATGGTGCTTTTGGCAGAACGCGCTCGTGGATTTCTACCAAACGACGTGAAAAGCATCCCGATGCTGCTCTTTTTAACATCCGCACATGGATTTGTGCCAAAACGCGTTTTAAGCATGCGCATGCATCTTTTGGTAGACGCGGACGCAGTTTTCTGCAAAACCACACGATATGCATGCAAATGGTGCTTTTGGCAGAACGCGCGCGTGGATTTCTACCAAACGACGTGAAAAGCATGCCGATGCTGCTCTTTTTAACATCCGCACATGGATTTGTGCCAAAACGCGTTTTAAGCATGCGCATGCATCTTTTGGTAGACGCGGACGCAGTTTTCTGCAAAACCACACGATAGGCATGCAAATGGTGCTTTTGGCAGAACGCGCGCGTGGATTTCTACCAAACGACGTGAAAAGCATGCCGATGCTGCTCTTTTTAGCACCCGCACATGGATTTGTGCCAAAACGCGTTTTTAGCATGCAGATGCATCTTTTGGTAGACGCGGACGCAGTTTTCTGCAAAACCACACGATATGCATGCAAATGGTGCTTTTGGCAGAACGCGCGTGTGGATTTCTACCAAACGACGTGAAAAGCATGCCGATGCTGCTCTTTTTAGCACCCGCACATGGATTTGTGCCAAAACGCGTTTTAAGCATGCGCATGCTTCTTTTGGTAGACGCGGACGCAGTTTTCTGCAAAACCACACGATATGCATGCAAATGGTGCTTTTGGCAGAACGCGCGCGTGGATTTCTACCAAACGACGTGAAAAGCATGCCGATGCTGCTCTTTTTAACATCCGCACATGGATTTGCGCCAAAGCGCGTTTTAAGCATGCGCATGCATCTTTTGGTAGACGCGGACGCAGTTTTCTGCAAAACCACACGATATGCATGCAAATGGTGCTTTTGGCAGAACGCGCGCGTGGATTTCTACCAAACGACGTGAAAAGCATGCCGATGCTGCTCTTTTTAACATCCGCACATGGATTTGTGCCAAAACGCGTTTTAAGCATGCGCATGCATCTTTTGGTAGACGCGGACGCAGTTTTCTGCAAAACCACACGATATGCATACAAATGGTGCTTTTGGCAGAACGCGCGCGTGGATTTCTACCAAACGACGTGAAAAGCATGCCGATGCTGCTCTTTTTAACATCCGCACATGAATTTGTGCCAAAGCGCGTTTTAAGCATGCGCATGCATCTTTTGGTAGACGCGGACGCAGTTTTCTGCAAAACCACACGATAGGCATGCAAATGGTGCTTTTGGCAGAACGCGCGCGTGGATTTCTACCAAACGACGTGAAAAGCATGCCGATGCTGCTCTTTTTAGCACCCGCACATGGATTTGTGCCAAAACGCGTTTTTAGCATGCACATACATCTTTTGGTAGACGCGGACGCAGTTTTCTGCAAAACCACACGATATGCATGCAAATGGTGCTTTTGGCAGAACGCGCGCGTGGATTTCTACCAAACGACGTGAAAAGCATGCCGATGCTGCTCTTTTTAACATCCGCACATGGATTTGTGCCAAAGCGCGTTTTAAGCATGCGCATGCATCTTTTGGTAGAAGCGGACGCAGTTTTCTGCAAAACCACACGATATGCATGCAAATGGTGCTTTTGGCAGAACGCGCGCGTGGATTTCTACCAAACGACGTGAAAAGCATGCCGATGCTGCTCCTTTTAACATCCGCACATGGATTTGTGCCAAAACGCGTTTTAAGCATGCGCATGCATCTTTTGGTAGACGCGGACGCAGTTTTCTGCAAAACCACACGATATGCATACAAATGGTGCTTTTGGCAGAACAGGCGCGTGGATTTCTACCAAACGACGTGAAAAGCATGCCGATGCTGCTCTTTTTAACATCCGCACATGGATTTGTGCCAAAGCGCGTTTTAAGCATGCGCATGCATCTTTTGGTAGACGCGGACGCAGTTTTCTGCAAAACCACACGATAGGCATGCAAATGGTGCTTTTGGCAGAACGCGCGCGTGGATTTCTACCAAACGACGTGAAAAGCATGCCGATGCTGCTCTTTTTAACATCCGCACATGGATTTGTGCCAAAACGCGTTTTAAGCATGCGCATGCATCTTTTGGTAGACGCGGATGCAGTTTTCTGCAAAACCACACGATATGCATGCAAATGGTGCTTTTGGTAGAACGCGCGTGTGGATTTCTACCAAACGACGTGAAAAGCATGCCGATGCTGCTCTTTTTAGCACCCGCACATGGATTTGTGCCAAAACGCGTTTTAAGCATGCGCATGCATCTTTTGGTAGACGCGGACGCAGTTTTCTGCAAAACCACACGATATGCATGCAAATGGTGCTTTTGGCAGAACGCGCGCGTGGATTTCTACCAAACGACGTGAAAAGCATGCCGATGCTGCTCTTTTTAACATCCGCACATGGATTTGTGCCAAAACGCGTTTTAAGCATGCGCATGCATCTTTTGGTAGACGCGGACGCAGTTTTCTGCAAAACCACACGATATGCATGCAAATGGTGCTTTTGGCAGAACGCGCGCGTGGATTTCTACCAAACGACGTGAAAAGCATGCCGATGCTGCTCTTTTTAGCACCCGCACATGGATTTGTGCCAAAACGCGTTTTAAGCATGCGCATGCATCTTTTGGTAGACGCGGACGCAGTTTTCTGCAAAACCACACGATATGCATGCAAATGGTGCTTTTGGCAGAACGCGCGCGTGGATTTCTACCAAACGACGTGAAAAGCATGCCGATGCTGCTCTTTTTAGCACCCGCACATGGATTTGTGCCAAAACGCGTTTTTCGCATGCACATGCATCTTTTGGTAGACGCGGACGCAGTTTTCTGCAAAACCACACGATATGCATGCAAATGGTGCTTTTGGCAGATCGCGCGTGTGGATTTCTACCAAACGACGTGAAAAGCATGCCGATGCTGCTCTTTTTAGCACCCGCACATGGATTTGTGCCAAAACGCGTTTTAAGCATGCGCATGCATCTTTTGGTAGACGCGGACGCAGTTTTCTGCAAAACCACACGATATGCATGCAAATGGTGCTTTTGGCAGAACGCGCGCGTGGATTTCTACCAAACGACGTGAAAAGCATGCCGATGCTGCTCTTTTTAACATCCGCACATGGATTTGTGCCAAAGCGCGTTTTAAGCATGCGCATGCATCTTTTGGTAGACGCGGACGCAGTTTTCTGCAAAACCACACGATATGCATGCAAATGGTGCTTTTGGCAGAACGCGCGCGTGGATTTCTACCAAACGACGTGAAAAGCATGCCGATGCTGCTCTTTTTAACATCCGCACATGGATTTTTGCCAAAGCGCGTTTTAAGCATGCGCATGCATCTTTTGGTAGACGCGGACGCAGTTTTCTGCAAAACCACACGATATGCATGCAAATGGTGCTTTTGGCAGAACGCGCGCGTGGATTTCTACCAAACGACGTGAAAAGCATGCCGATGCTGCTCTTTTTAGCACCCGCACATGGATTTGTGCCAAAACGCGTTTTAAGCATGCGCATGCATCTTTTGGTAGACGCGGACGCAGTTTTCTGCAAAACCACACGATATGCATGCAAATGGTGCTTTTGGCAGAACGCGCGCGTGGATTTCTACCAAACGACGTGAAAAGCATGCCGATGCTGCTCTTTTTAGCACCCGCACATGGATTTGTGCCAAAACGCGTTTTTCGCATGCACATGCATCTTTTGGTAGACGCGGACGCAGTTTTCTGCAAAACCACACGATATGCATGCAAATGGTGCTTTTGGCAGATCGCGCGTGTGGATTTCTACCAAACGACGTGAAAAGCATGCCGATGCTGCTCTTTTTAGCACCCGCACATGGATTTGTGCCAAAACGCGTTTTAAGCATGCGCATGCATCTTTTGGTAGACGCGGACGCAGTTTTCTGCAAAACCACACGATATGCATGCAAATGGTGCTTTTGGCAGAACGCGCGCGTGGATTTCTACCAAACGACGTGAAAAGCATGCCGATGCTGCTCTTTTTAACATCCGCACATGGATTTGTGCCAAAGCGCGTTTTAAGCATGCGCATGCATCTTTTGGTAGACGCGGACGCAGTTTTCTGCAAAACCACACGATATGCATGCAAATGGTGCTTTTGGCAGAACGCGCGCGTGGATTTCTACCAAACGACGTGAAAAGCATGCCGATGCTGCTCTTTTTAACATCCGCACATGGATTTGTGCCAAAACGCGTTTTAAGCATGCGCATGCATCTTTTGGTAGACGCGGACGCAGTTTTCTGCAAAACCACACGATATGCATACAAATGGTGCTTTTGGCAGAACGCGCGCGTGGATTTCTACCAAACGACGTGAAAAGCATGCCGATGCTGCTCTTTTTAACATCCGCACATGGATTTGTGCCAAAGCGCGTTTTAAGCATGCGCATGCATCTTTTGGTAGACGCGGACGCAGTTTTCTGCAAAACCACACGATAGGAATGCAAATGGTGCTTTTGGCAGAACGCGCGCGTGGATTTCTACCAAACGACGTGAAAAGCATGCCGATGCTGCTCTTTTTAACATCCGCACATGGATTTGTGCCAAAACGCGTTTTAAGCATGCGCATGCATCTTTTGGTAGACGCGGACGCAGTTTTCTGCAAAACCACACGATATGCATGCAAATGGTGCTTTTGGCAGAACGCGCGTGTGGATTTCTACCAAAGGACGTGAAAAGCATGCCGATGCTGCTCTTTTTAGCACCCGCACATGGATTTGTGCCAAAACGCGTTTTAAGCATGCGCATGCATCTTTTGGTAGACGCGGACGCAGTTTTCTGCAAAACCACACGATATGCATGCAAATGGTGCTTTTGGCAGAACGCGCGCGTGGATTTCTACCAAACGACGTGAAAAGCATGCCGATGCTGCTCTTTTTAACATCCGCACATGGATTTGTGCCAAAGCGCGTTTTAAGCATGCGCATGCATCTTTTGGTAGACGCGGACGCAGTTTTCTGCAAAACCACACGATATGCATGCAAATGGTGCTTTTGGCAGAACGCGCGCGTGGATTTCTACCAAACGACGTGAAAAGCATGCCGATGCTGCTCTTTTTAGCACCCGCACATGGATTTGTGCCAAAACGCGTTTTAAGCATGCGCATGCATCTTTTGGTAGACGCGGACGCAGTTTTCTGCAAAACCACACGATATGCATGCAAATGGTGCTTTTGGCAGAACGCGCGCGTGGATTTCTACCAAACGACGTGAAAAGCATGCCGATGCTGCTCTTTTTAACATCCGCACATGGATTTGTGCCAAAGCGCGTTTTAAGCATGCGCATGCATCTTTTGGTAGACGCGGACGCAGTTTTCTGCAAAACCACACGATATGCATGCAAATGGTGCTTTTGGCAGAACGCGCGCGTGGATTTCTACCAAACGACGTGAAAAGCATGCCGATGCTGCTCTTTTTTACATCCGCACATGGATTTGTGCCAAAACGCGTTTTAAGCATGCGCATGCATCTTTTGGTAGACGCGGACGCAGTTTTCTGCAAAACCACACAATATGCATGCAAATGGTGCTTTTGGCAGAACGCGCTCGTGGATTTCTACCAAACGACGTGAAAAGCATCCCGATGCTGCTCTTTTTAACATCCGCACATGGATTTGTGCCAAAACGCGTTTTAAGCATGCGCATGCATCTTTTGGTAGACGCGGACGCAGTTTTCTGCAAAACCACACGATATGCATGCAAATGGTGCTTTTGGCAGAACGCGCGCGTGGATTTCTACCAAACGACGTGAAAAGCATGCCGATGCTGCTCTTTTTAACATCCGCACATGGATTTGTGCCAAAACGCGTTTTAAGCATGCGCATGCATCTTTTGGTAGACGCGGACGCAGTTTTCTGCAAAACCACACGATAGGCATGCAAATGGTGCTTTTGGCAGAACGCGCGCGTGGATTTCTACCAAACGACGTGAAAAGCATGCCGATGCTGCTCTTTTTAGCACCCGCACATGGATTTGTGCCAAAACGCGTTTTTAGCATGCACATGCATCTTTTGGTAGACGCGGACGCAGTTTTCTGCAAAACCACACGATATGCATGCAAATGGTGCTTTTGGCAGAACGCGCGTGTGGATTTCTACCAAACGACGTGAAAAGCATGCCGATGCTGCTCTTTTTAGCACCCGCACATGGATTTGTGCCAAAACGCGTTTTAAGCATGCGCATGCTTCTTTTGGTAGACGCGGACGCAGTTTTCTGCAAAACCACACGATATGCATGCAAATGGTGCTTTTGGCAGAACGCGCGCGTGGATTTCTACCAAACGACGTGAAAAGCATGCCGATGCTGCTCTTTTTAACATCCGCACATGGATTTGCGCCAAAGCGCGTTTTAAGCATGCGCATGCATCTTTTGGTAGACGCGGACGCAGTTTTCTGCAAAACCACACGATATGCATGCAAATGGTGCTTTTGGCAGAACGCGCGCGTGGATTTCTACCAAACGACGTGAAAAGCATGCCGATGCTGCTCTTTTTAACATCCGCACATGGATTTGTGCCAAAACGCGTTTTAAGCATGCGCATGCATCTTTTGGTAGACGCGGACGCAGTTTTCTGCAAAACCACACGATATGCATACAAATAGTGCTTTTGGCAGAACGCGCGCGTGGATTTCTACCAAACGACGTGAAAAGCATGCCGATGCTGCTCTTTTTAACATCCGCACATGGATTTGTGCCAAAGCGCGTTTTAAGCATGCGCATGCATCTTTTGGTAGACGCGGACGCAGTTTTCTGCAAAACCACACGATAGGCATGCAAATGGTGCTTTTGGCAGAACGCGCGCGTGGATTTCTACCAAACGACGTGAAAAGCATGCCGATGCTGCTCTTTTTAGCACCCGCACATGGATTTGTGCCAAAACGCGTTTTTAGCATGCACATGCATCTTTTGGTAGACGCGGACGCAGTTTTCTGCAAAACCACACGATATGCATGCAAATGGTGCTTTTGGCAGAACGCGCGCGTGGATTTCTACCAAACGACGTGAAAAGCATGCCGATGCTGCTCTTTTTAACATCCGCACATGGATTTGTGCCAAAGCGCGTTTTAAGCATGCGCATGCATCTTTTGGTAGACGCGGACGCAGTTTTCTGCAAAACCACACGATATGCATGCAAATGGTGCTTTTGGCAGAACGCGCGCGTGGATTTCTACCAAACGACGTGAAAAGCATGCCGATGCTGCTCCTTTTAACATCCGCACATGGATTTGTGCCAAAACGCGTTTTAAGCATGCGCATGCATCTTTTGGTAGACGCGGACGCAGTTTTCTGCAAAACCACACGATATGCATACAAATGGTGCTTTTGGCAGAACAGGCGCGTGGATTTCTACCAAACGACGTGAAAAGCATGCCGATGCTGCTCTTTTTAACATCCGCACATGGATTTGTGCCAAAGCGCGTTTTAAGCATGCGCATGCATCTTTTGGTAGACGCGGACGCAGTTTTCTGCAAAACCACACGATAGGCATGCAAATGGTGCTTTTGGCAGAACGCGCGCGTGGATTTCTACCAAACGACGTGAAAAGCATGCCGATGCTGCTCTTTTTAACATCCGCACATGGATTTGTGCCAAAACGCGTTTTAAGCATGCGCATGCATCTTTTGGTAGACGCGGATGCAGTTTTCTGCAAAACCACACGATATGCATGCAAATGGTGCTTTTGGTAGAACGCGCGTGTGGATTTCTACCAAACGACGTGAAAAGCATGCCGATGCTGCTCTTTTTAGCACCCGCACATGGATTTGTGCCAAAACGCGTTTTAAGCATGCGCATGCATCTTTTGGTAGACGCGGACGCAGTTTTCTGCAAAACCACACGATATGCATGCAAATGGTGCTTTTGGCAGAACGCGCGCGTGGATTTCTACCAAACGACGTGAAAAGCATGCCGATGCTGCTCTTTTTAACATCCGCACATGGATTTGTGCCAAAACGCGTTTTAAGCATGCGCATGCATCTTTTGGTAGACGCGGACGCAGTTTTCTGCAAAACCACACGATATGCATACAAATGGTGCTTTTGGCAGAACGCGCGCGTGGATTTCTACCAAACGACGTGAAAAGCATGCCGATGCTGCTCTTTTTAACATCCGCACATGGATTTGTGCCAAAGCGCGTTTTAAGCATGCGCATGCATCTTTTGGTAGACGCGGACGCAGTTTTCTGCAAACCACCCGATAGGCATGCAAATGGTGCTTTTGGCAGAACGCGCGCGTGGATTTCTACCAAACGACGTGAAAAGCATGCCGATGCTGCTCTTTTTAGCACCCGCACATGGATTTGTGCCAAAACGCGTTTTTAGCATGCACATGCATCTTTTGGTAGACGCGGACGCAGTTTTTTGCAAAACCACACGATATGCATGCAAATGGTGCTTTTGGCAGAACGCGCGCGTGGATTTCTACCAAACGACGTGAAAAGCATGCCGATGCTGCTCTTTTTAACATCCGCACATGGATTTGTGCCAAAGCGCGTTTTAAGCATGCGCATGCATCTTTTGGTAGACGCGGACGCAGTTTTCTGCAAAACCACACGATATGCATGCAAATGGTGCTTTTGGCAGAACGCGCGCGTGGATTTCTACCAAACGACGTGAAAAGCATGCCGATGCTGCTCCTTTTAACATCCGCACATGGATTTGTGCCAAAACGCGTTTTAAGCATGCGCATGCATCTTTTGGTAGACGCGGATGCAGTTTTCTGCAAAACCACACGATATGCATACAAATGGTGCTTTTGGCAGAACAGGCGCGTGGATTTCTACCAAACGACGTGAAAAGCATGCCGATGCTGCTCTTTTTAACATCCGCACATGGATTTGTGCCAAAGCGCGTTTTAAGCATGCGCATGCATCTTTTGGTAGACGCGGACGCAGTTTTCTGCAAAACCACACGATAGGCATGCAAATGGTGCTTTTGGCAGAACGCGCGCGTGGATTTCTACCAAACGACGTGAAAAGCATGCCGATGCTGCTCTTTTTAACATCCGCACATGGATTTGTGCCAAAACGCGTTTTAAGCATGCGCATGCATCTTTTGGTAGACGCGGATGCAGTTTTCTGCAAAACCACACGATATGCATGCAAATGGTGCTTTTGGTAGAACGCGCGTGTGGATTTCTACCAAACGACGTGAAAAGCATGCCGATGCTGCTCTTTTTAACATCCGCACATGGATTTGTGCCAAAGCGCGTTTTAAGCATGCGCATGCATCTTTTGGTAGACGCGGACGCAGTTTTCTGCAAAACCACACGATATGCATGCAAATGGTGCTTTTGGCAGAACGCGCGTGTGGATTTCTACCAAACGACGTGAAAAGCATGCCGATGCTGCTCTTTTTAACATCCGCACATGGATTTGTGCCAAAACGCGTTTTTAGCATGCACATGCATCTTTTGGTAGACGCGGACGCAGTTTTCTGCAAAACCACACGATATGCATGCAAATGGTGCTTTTGGCAGAACGCGCGCGTGGATTTCTACCAAACGACGTGAAAAGCATGCCGATGCTGCTCTTTTTAACATCCGCACATGGATTTGTGCCAAAACGCGTTTTTAGCATGCACATGCATCTTTTGGTAGACGCGGACGCAGTTTTCTGCAAAACCACACGATATGCATGCAAATGGTGCTTTTGGCAGAACGCGCGTGTGGATTTCTACCAAACGACGTGAAAAGCATGCCGATGCTGCTCTTTTTAGCACCCGCACATGGATTTGTGCCAAAACGCGTTTTAAGCATGCGCATGCATCTTTTGGTAGACGCGGACGCAGTTTTCTGCAAAACCACACGATATGCATGCAAATGGTGCTTTTGGCAGAACGCGCGTGTGGATTTCTACCAAACGACGTGAAAAGCATGCCGATGCTGCTCTTTTTAACATCCGCACATGGATTTTTGCCAAAACGCGTTTTAAGCATGCGCATGCATCTTTTGGTAGACGCGGACGCAGTTTCCTGCAAAACCACACGATAGGCATGCAAATGGTGCTTTTGGCAGAACGCGCGCGTGGATTTCTACCAAACGACGTGAAAAGCATGCCGATGCTGCTCTTTTTAGCACCCGCACATGGATTTGTGCCAAAACGCGTTTTAAGCATGCGCATGCATCTTTTGGTAGACGCGGACGCAGTTTTCTGCAAAACCACACGATATGCATGCAAATGGTGCTTTTGGCAGAACGCGCGCGTGGATTTCTACCAAACGACGTGAAAAGCATGCCGATGCTGCTCTTTTTAACATCCGCACATGGATTTGTGCCAAAGCGCGTTTTAAGCATGCGCATGCATCTTTTGGTAGACGCGGACGCAGTTTTCTGCAAAACCACACGATATGCATGCAAATGGTGCTTTTGGCAGAACGCGCGTGTGGATTTCTACCAAACGACGTGAAAAGCATGCCGATGCTGCTCTTTTTAACATCCGCACATGGATTTGTGCCAAAACGCGTTTTTAGCATGCACATGCATCTTTTGGTAGACGCGGACGCAGTTTTCTGCAAAACCACACGATATGCATGCAAATGGTGCTTTTCGCAGAACGCGCGTGTGGATTTCTACCAAACGACGTGAAAAGCATGCCGATGCTGCTCTTTTTAACATCCGCACATGGATTTGTGCCAAAGCGCGTTTTAAGCATGCGCATGCATCTTTTGGTAGACGCGGACGCAGTTTTCTGCAAAACCACACGATATGCATGCAAATGGTGCTTTTGGCAGAACGCGCGTGTGGATTTCTACCAAACGACGTGAAAAGCATGCCGATGCTGCTCTTTTTAACATCCGCACATGGATTTGTGCCAAAACGCGTTTTTAGCATGCACATGCATCTTTTGGTAGACGCGGACGCAGTTTTCTGCAAAACCACACGATATGCATGCAAATGGTGCTTTTGGCAGAACGCGCGTGTGGATTTCTACCAAACGACGTGAAAAGCATGCCGATGCTGCTCTTTTTAGCACCCGCACATGGATTTGTGCCAAAACGCGTTTTAAGCATGCGCATGCATCTTTTGGTAGATGCGGACGCAGTTTTCTGCAAAACCACACGATATGCATGCAAATGGTGGTTTTGGCAGAACGCGCGCGTGGATTTCTACCAAACGACGTGAAAAGCATGCCGATGCTGCTCTTTTTAACATCCGCACATGGATTTGTGCCAAAACGCGTTTTAAGCATGCGCATGCATCTTTTGGTAGACGCGGACGCAGTTTTCTGCAAAACCACACGATATGCATGCAAATGGTGCTTTTGGCAGAACGCGCGTGTGGATTTCTACCAAACGACGTGAAAAGCATGCCGATGCTGCTCTTTTTAGCACCCGCACATGGATTTGTGCCAAAACGCGTTTTAAGCATGCGCATGCATCTTTTGGTAGACGCGGACGCAGTTTTCTGCAAAACCACACGATATGCATGCAAATGGTGCTTTTGGCAGAACGCGCGCGTGGATTTCTACCAAACGACGTGAAAAGCATGCCGATGCTGCTCTTTTTAACATCCGCACATGGATTTGTGCCAAAACGCGTTTTAAGCATGCGCATGCATCTTTTGGTAGACGCGGACGCAGTTTTCTGCAAAACCACACGATAGGCATGCAAATGGTGCTTTTGGCAGAACGCGCGTGTGGATTTCTACCAAACGACGTGAAAAGCATGCCGATGCTGCTCTTTTTAACATCCGCACATGGATTTGTGCCAAAACGCGTTTTTAGCATGCACATGCATCTTTTGGTAGACGCGGACGCAGTTTTCTGCAAAACCACACGATATGCATGCAAATGGTGCTTTTGGCAGAACGCGCGTGTGGATTTCTACCAAACGACGTGAAAAGCATGCCGATGCTGCTCTTTTTAGCACCCGCACATGGATTTGTGCCAAAACGCGTTTTAAGCATGCGCATGCATCTTTTGGTAGATGCGGACGCAGTTTTCTGCAAAACCACACGATATGCATGCAAATGGTGGTTTTGGCAGAACGCGCGCGTGGATTTCTACCAAACGACGTGAAAAGCATGCCGATGCTGCTCTTTTTAACATCCGCACATGGATTTGTGCCAAAACGCGTTTTAAGCATGCGCATGCATCTTTTGGTAGACGCGGACGCAGTTTTCTGCAAAACCACACGATATGCATGCAAATGGTGCTTTTGGCAGAACGCGCGTGTGGATTTCTACCAAACGACGTGAAAAGCATGCCGATGCTGCTCTTTTTAGCACCCGCACATGGATTTGTGCCAAAACGCGTTTTAAGCATGCGCATGCATCTTTTGGTAGACGCGGACGCAGTTTTCTGCAAAACCACACGATATGCATGCAAATGGTGCTTTTGGCAGAACGCGCGCGTGGATTTCTACCAAACGACGTGAAAAGCATGCCGATGCTGCTCTTTTTAACATCCGCACATGGATTTGTGCCAAAACGCGTTTTTAGCATGCACATGCATCTTTTGGTAGACGCGGACGCAGTTTTCTGCAAAACCACACGATATGCATGCAAATGGTGCTTTTGGCAGAACGCGCGTGTGGATTTCTACCAAACGACGTGAAAAGCATGCCGATGCTGCTCTTTTAGCACCCGCACATGGATTTGTGCCAAAACGCGTTTTAAGCATGCGCATGCATCTTTTGGTAGACGCGGACGCAGTTTTCTGCAAAACCACACGATATGCATGCAAATGGTGCTTTTGGCAGAACGCGCGCGTGGATTTCTACCAAACGACGTGAAAAGCATGCCGATGCTGCTCTTTTTAACATCCGCACATGGATTTGTGCCAAAACGCGTTTTAAGCATGCGCATGCATCTTTTGGTAGACGCGGACGCAGTTTTCTGCAAAACCACACGATAGGCATGCAAATGGTGCTTTTGGCAGAACGCACGCGTGGATTTCTACCAAACGACGTGAAAAGCATGCCGATGCTGCTCTTTTTAACATCCGCACATGGATTTGTGCAAAAACGCGTTTTAAGCATGCGCATGCATCTTTTGGTAGACGCGGACGCAGTTTTCTGCAAAACCACACGATATGCATGCAAATGGTGCTTTTGGCAGAACGCGCGCGTGGATTTCTACCAAACGACGTGAAAAGCATGCCGATGCTGCTCTTTTTAACATCCGCACATGGATTTGTGCCAAAGCGCGTTTTAAGCATGCGCATGCATCTTTTGGTAGACGCGGACGCAGTTTTCTGCAAAACCACACGATATGCATGCAAATGGTGCTTTTGGCAGAACGCGCGTGTGGATTTCTACCAAACGACGTGAAAAGCATGCCGATGCTGCTCTTTTTAACATCCGCACATGGATTTGTGCCAAAACGCGTTTTTAGCATGCACATGCATCTTTTGGTAGACGCGGACGCAGTTTTCTGCAAAACCACACGATATGCATGCAAATGGTGCTTTTGGCAGAACGCGCGTGTGGATTTCTACCAAGCGACGTGAAAAGCATGCCGATGCTGCTCTTTTTAACATCCGCACATGGATTTGTGCCAAAGCGCGTTTTAAGCATGCGCATGCATCTTTTGGTAGACGCGGACACAGTTTTCTGCAAAACCACACGATATGCATGCAAATGGTGCTTTTGGCAGAACGCGCGTGTGGATTTCTACCAAACGACGTGAAAAGCATGCCGATGCTGCTCTTTTTAACATCCGCACATGGATTTGTGCCAAAACGCGTTTTTAGCATGCACATGCATCTTTTGGTAGACGCGGACGCAGTTTTCCGCAAAACCACACGATATGCATGCAAATGGTGCTTTTGGCAGAACGCGCGTGTGGATTTCTACCAAACGACGTGAAAAGCATGCCGATGCTGCTCTTTTTAGCACCCGCACATGGATTTGTGCCAAAACGCGTTTTAAGCATGCGCATGCATCTTTTGGTAGATGCGGACGCAGTTTTCTGCAAAACCACACGATATGCATGCAAATGGTGGTTTTGGCAGAACGCGCGCGTGGATTTCTACCAAACGACGTGAAAAGCATGCCGATGCTGCTCTTTTTAACATCCGCACATGGATTTGTGCCAAAACGCGTTTTAAGCATGCGCATGCATCTTTTGGTAGACGCGGACGCAGTTTTCTGCAAAACCACACGATATGCATGCAAATGGTGCTTTTGGCAGAACGCGCGTGTGGATTTCTACCAAACGACGTGAAAAGCATGCCGATGCTGCTCTTTTTAGCACCCGCACATGGATTTGTGCCAAAACGCGTTTTAAGCATGCGCATGCATCTTTTGGTAGACGCGGACGCAGTTTTCTGCAAAACCACACGATATGCATGCAAATGGTGCTTTTGGCAGAACGCGCGCGTGGATTTCTACCAAACGACGTGAAAAGCATGCCGATGCTGTTTTTTTTTAACATCCGCACATGGATTTGTGCCAAAACGCGTTTTTAGCATGCACATGCATCTTTTGGTAGACGCGGACGCAGTTTTCTGCAAAACCACACGATATGCATGCAAATGGTGCTTTTGGCAGAACGCGCGTGTGGATTTCTACCAAACGACGTGAAAAGCATGCCGATGCTGCTCTTTTTAGCACCCGCACATGGATTTGTGCCAAAATGCGTTTTAAGCATGCGCATGCATCTTTTGGTAGACGCGGACGCAGTTTTCTGCAAAACCACACGATATGCATGCAAATGGTGCTTTTGGCAGAACGCGCGTGTGGATTTCTACCAAACGACGTGAAAAGCATGCCGATGCTGCTCTTTTTAACATCCGCACATGGATTTGTGCCAAAACGCGTTTTAAGCATGCGCATGCATCTTTTGGTAGACGCGGACGCAGTTTTCTGCAAAACCACACGATAGGCATGCAAATGGTGCTTTTGGCAGAACGCGCGCGTGGATTTCTACCAAACGACGTGAAAAGCATGCCGATGCTGCTCTTTTTAACATCCGCACATGGATTTGTGCCAGAACGCGTTTTTAGCATGCACATGCATCTTTTGGTAGACGCGGACGCAGTTTTCTGCAAAACCACACGATATGCATGCAAATGGTGCTTTTGGCAGAACGCGCGTGTGGATTTCTACCAAACGACGTGAAAAGCATGCCGATGCTGCTCTTTTTAGCACCCGCACATGGATTTGTGCCAAAGCGCGTTTTAAGCATGCGCATGCATCTTTTGGTAGACGCGGACGCAGTTTTCTGCAAAACCACACGATATGCATGCAAATGGTGCTTTTGGCAGAACGCGCGTGTGGATTTCTACCAAACGACGTGAAAAGCATGCCGATGCTGCTCTTTTTAACATCCGCACATGGATTTGTGCCAAAACGCGTTTTTAGCATGCACATGCATCTTTTGGTAGACGCGGACGCAGTTTTCTGCAAAACCACACGATATGCATGCAAATGGTGCTTTTCGCAGAACGCGCGTGTGGATTTCTACCAAACGACGTGAAAAGCATGCCGATGCTGCTCTTTTTAACATCCGCACATGGATTTGTGCCAAAGCGCGTTTTAAGCATGCGCATGCATCTTTTGGTAGACGCGGACGCAGTTTTCTGCAAAACCACACGATATGCATGCAAATGGTGCTTTTGGCAGAACGCGCGTGTGGATTTCTACCAAACGACGTGAAAAGCATGCCGATGCTGCTCTTTTTAACTTCCGCACATGGATTTGTGCCAAAACGCGTTTTTAGCATGCACATGCATCTTTTGGTAGACGCGGACGCAGTTTTCTGCAAAACCACACGATATGCATGCAAATGGTGCTTTTCGCAGAACGCGCGTGTGGATTTCTACCAAACGACGTGAAAAGCATGCCGATGCTGCTCTTTTTAACATCCGCACATGGATTTGTGCCAAAGCGCGTTTTAAGCATGCGCATGCATCTTTTGGTAGACGCGGACGCAGTTTTCTGCAAAACCACACGATATGCATGCAAATGGTGCTTTTGGCAGAACGCGCGTGTGGATTTCTACCAAACGACGTGAAAAGCATGCCGATGCTGCTCTTTTTAACATCCGCACATGGATTTGTGCCAAAACGCGTTTTTAGCATGCACATGCATCTTTTGGTAGACGCGGACGCAGTTTTCTGCAAAACCACACGATATGCATGCAAATGGTGCTTTTGGCAGAACGCGCGTGTGGATTTCTACCAAACGACGTGAAAAGCATGCCGATGCTGCTCTTTTTAGCACCCGCACATGGATTTGTGCCAAAACGCGTTTTAAGCATGCGCATGCATCTTTTGGTAGATGCGGACGCAGTTTTCTGCAAACCACACGATATGCATGCAAATGGTGGTTTTGGCAGAACGCGCGCGTGGATTTCTACCAAACGACGTGAAAAGCATGCCGATGCTGCTCTTTTTAACATCCGCACATGGATTTGTGCCAAAACGCGTTTTAAGCATGCGCATGCATCTTTTGGTAGACGCGGACGCAGTTTTCTGCAAAACCACACGATATGCATGCAAATGGTGCTTTTGGCAGAACGCGCGTGTGGATTTCTACCAAACGACGTGAAAAGCATGCCGATGCTGCTCTTTTTAGCACCCGCACATGGATTTGTGCCAAAACGCGTTTTAAGCATGCGCATGCATCTTTTGGTAGACGCGGACGCAGTTTTCTGCAAAACCACACGATATGCATGCAAATGGTGCTTTTGGCAGAACGCGCGCGTGGATTTCTACCAAACGACGTGAAAAGCATGCCGATGCTGCTCTTTTTAACATCCGCACATGGATTTGTGCCAAAACGCGTTTTTAGCATGCACATGCATCTTTTGGTAGACGCGGACGCAGTTTTCTGCAAAACCACACGATATGCATGCAAATGGTGCTTTTGGCAGAACGCGCGTGTGGATTTCTACCAAACGACGTGAAAAGCATGCCGATGCTGCTCTTTTTAGCACCCGCACATGGATTTGTGCCAAAACGCGTTTTAAGCATGCGCATGCATCTTTTGGTAGACGCGGACGCAGTTTTCTGCAAAACCACACGATATGCATGCAAATGGTGCTTTTGGCAGAACGCGCGCGTGGATTTCTACCAAACGACGTGAAAAGCATGCCGATGCTGCTCTTTTTAACATCCGCACATGGATTTGTGCCAAAACGCGTTTTAAGCATGCGCATGCATCTTTTGGTAGACGCGGACGCAGTTTTCTGCAAAACCACACGATAGGCATGCAAATGGTGCTTTTGGCAGAACGCACGCGTGGATTTCTACCAAACGACGTGAAAAGCATGCCGATGCTGCTCTTTTTAACATCCGCACATGGATTTGTGCAAAAACGCGTTTTAAGCATGCGCATGCATCTTTTGGTAGACGCGGACGCAGTTTTCTGCAAAACCACACGATATGCATGCAAATGGTGCTTTTGGCAGAACGCGCGCGTGGATTTCTACCAAACGACGTGAAAAGCATGCCGATGCTGCTCTTTTTAACATCCGCACATGGATTTGTGCCAAAGCGCGTTTTAAGCATGCGTATGCATCTTTTGGTAGACGCGGACGCAGTTTTCTGCAAAACCACACGATATGCATGCAAATGGTGCTTTTGGCAGAACGCGCGTGTGGATTTCTACCAAACGACGTGAAAAGCATGCCGATGCTGCTCTTTTTAACATCCGCACATGGATTTGTGCCAAAACGCGTTTTTAGCATGCACATGCATCTTTTGGTAGACGCGGACGCAGTTTTCTGCAAAACCACACGATATGCATGCAAATGGTGCTTTTGGCAGAACGCGCGTGTGGATTTCTACCAAACGACGTGAAAAGCATGCCGATGCTGCTCTTTTTAACATCCGCACATGGATTTGTGCCAAAGCGCGTTTTAAGCATGCGCATGCATCTTTTGGTAGACGCGGACACAGTTTTCTGCAAAACCACACGATATGCATGCAAATGGTGCTTTTGGCAGAACGCGCGTGTGGATTTCTACCAAACGACGTGAAAAGCATGCCGATGCTGCTCTTTTTAACATCCGCACATGGATTTGTGCCAAAACGCGTTTTTAGCATGCACATGCATCTTTTGGTAGACGCGGACGCAGTTTTCTGCAAAACCACACGATATGCATGCAAATGGTGCTTTTGGCAGAACGCGCGTGTGGATTTCTACCAAACGACGTGAAAAGCATGCCGATGCTGCTCTTTTTAGCACCCGCACATGGATTTGTGCCAAAACGCGTTTTAAGCATGCGCATGCATCTTTTGGTAGATGCGGACGCAGTTTTCTGCAAAACCACACGATATGCATGCAAATGGTGGTTTTGGCAGAACGCGCGCGTGGATTTCTACCAAACGACGTGAAAAGCATGCCGATGCTGCTCTTTTTAACATCCGCACATGGATTTGTGCCAAAACGCGTTTTAAGCATGCGCATGCATCTTTTGGTAGACGCGGACGCAGTTTTCTGCAAAACCACACGATATGCATGCAAATGGTGCTTTTGGCAGAACGCGCGTGTGGATTTCTACCAAACGACGTGAAAAGCATGCCGATGCTGCTCTTTTTAGCACCCGCACATGGATTTGTGCCAAAACGCGTTTTAAGCATGCGCATGCATCTTTTGGTAGACGCGGACGCAGTTTTCTGCAAAACCACACGATATGCATGCAAATGGTGCTTTTGGCAGAACGCGCGCGTGGATTTCTACCAAACGACGTGAAAAGCATGCCGATGCTGCTCTTTTTAACATCCGCACATGGATTTGTGCCAAAACGCGTTTTTAGCATGCACATGCATCTTTTGGTAGACGCGGACGCAGTTTTCTGCAAAACCACACGATATGCATGCAAATGGTGCTTTTGGCAGAACGCGCGTGTGGATTTCTACCAAACGACGTGAAAAGCATGCCGATGCTGCTCTTTTTAGCACCCGCACATGGATTTGTGCCAAAACGCGTTTTAAGCATGCGCATGCATCTTTTGGTAGACGCGGACGCAGTTTTCTGCAAAACCACACGATATGCATGCAAATGGTGCTTTTGGCAGAACGCGCGTGTGGATTTCTACCAAACGACGTGAAAAGCATGCCGATGCTGCTCTTTTTAACATCCGCACATGGATTTGTGCCAAAACGCGTTTTAAGCATGCGCATGCATCTTTTGGTAGACGCGGACGCAGTTTTCTGCAAAACCACACGATAGGCATGCAAATGGTGCTTTTGGCAGAACGCGCGCGTGGATTTCTACCAAACGACGTGAAAAGCATGCCGATGCTGCTCTTTTTAACATCCGCACATGGATTTGTGCCAAAACGCGTTTTCATGCACATGCATCTTTTGGTAGACGCGGACGCAGTTTTCTGCAAAACCACACGATATGCATGCAAATGGTGCTTTTGGCAGAACGCGCGCGTGGATTTCTACCAAACGACGTGAAAAGCATGCCGATGCGGCTCTTTTTAACATCCGCACATGGATTTGTGCCAAAGCGCGTTTTAAGCATGCGCATGCATCTTTTGGTAGACGCGGACGCAGTTTTCTGCAAAACCACACGATATGCATGCAAATGGTGCTTTTGGCAGAACGCGCGCGTGGATTTCTACCAAACGACGTGAAAAGCATGCCGATGCTGCTCTTTTTAGCACCCGCACATGGATTTGTGCCAAAACGCGTTTTTCGCATACACATGCATCTTTTGGTAGACGCGGACGCAGTTTTCTGCAAAACCACACGATATGCATGCAAATGGTGCTTTTGGCAGAACGCGCGCGTGGATTTCTACCAAACGACGTGAAAAGCATGCCGATGCTGCTCTTTTTAACATCCGCACATGGATTTGTGCCAAAACGCGTTTTAAGCATGCGCATGCATCTTTTGGTAGACGCGGACGCAGTTTTCTGCAAAACCACACGATAGGCATGCAAATGGTGCTTTTGGCAGAACGCGCGCTTGGATTTCTACCAAACGACGTGAAAAGCATGCCGATGCTGCTCTTTTTAGCACCCGCACATGGATTTGTGCCAAAACGCGTTTTTAGCATGCACATGCATCTTTTGGTAGACGCGGACGCAGTTTTCTGCAAAACCACACGATATGCATGCAAATGGTGCTTTTCGCAGAACGCGCGTGTGGATTTCTACCAAACGACGTGAAAAGCATGCCGATGCTGCTCTTTTTAACATCCGCACATGGATTTGTGCCAAAACGCGTTTTAAGCATGCGCATGCATCTTTTGGTAGACGCGGACGCAGTTTTCTGCAAAACCACACGATAGGCATGCAAATGGTGCTTTTGGCAGAACGCGCGCGTGGATTTCTACCAAACGACGTGAAAAGCATGCCGATGCTGCTCTTTTTAGCACCCGCACATGGATTTGTGCCAAAACGCGTTTTTAGCATGCACATGCATCTTTTGGTAGACGCGGACGCAGTTTTCTGCAAAACCACACGATATGCATGCAAATGGTGCTTTTGGCAGAACGCGCGTGTGGATTTCTACCAAACGACGTGAAAAGCATGCCGATTCTGCTCTTTCTAGCACCCGCACATGGATTTGTGCCAAAACGCGTTTTAAGCATGCGCATGCATCTTTTGGTAGACGCGGACGCAGTTTTCTGCAAAACCACACGATATGCATGCAAATGGTGCTTTTGGCAGAACGCGCGCGTGGATTTCTACCAAACGACGTGAAAAGCATGCCGATGCTGCTCTTTTTAACATCCGCACATGGATTTGTGCCAAAACGCGTTTTAAGCATGCGCATGCATCTTTTGGTAGACGCGGACGCAGTTTTCTGCAAAACCACACAATATGCATGCAAATGGTGCTTTTGGCAGAACGCGCGCGTGGATTTCTACCAAACGACGTGAAAAGCATCCCGATGCTGCTCTTTTTAACATCCGCACATGGATTTGTGCCAAAACGCGTTTTAAGCATGCGCATGCATCTTTTGGTACACGCGGACGCAGTTTTCTGCAAAACCACACGATATGCATGCAAATGGTGCTTTTGGCAGAACGCACGCGTGGATTTCTACCAAACGACGTGAAAAGCATGCCGATGCTGCTCTTTTTAACATCCGCACATGGAGTTGTGCCAAAACGCGTTTTAAGCATGCGCAAGCATCTTTTGGTAGACGCGGACGCAGTTTTCTGCAAAACCACACGATAGGCATGCAAATGGTGCTTTTGGCAGAACGCGCGCGTGGATTTCTACCAAACGACGTGAAAAGCATGCCGATGCTGCTCTTTTTAGCACCCGCACATGGATTTGTGCCAAAACGCGTTTTTAGCATGCACGTGCATCTTTTGGTAGACGCGGACGCAGTTTTCTGCAAAACCACACGATATGCATGCAAATGGTGCTTTTGGCAGAACGCGCGTGTGGATTTCTACCAAACGACGTGAAAAGCATGCCGATGCTGCTCTTTTTAGCACCCGCACATGGATTTGTGCCAAAACGCGTTTTAAGCATGCGCATGCATCTTTTGGTAGACGCGGACGCAGTTTTCTGCAAAACCACACGATATGCATGCAAATGGTGCATTTGGCAGAACGCGCGCGTGGATTTCTACCAAACGACGTGAAAAGCATGCCGATGCTGCTCTTTTTAACATCCGCACATGGATTTGTGCCAAAGCGCGTTTTAAGCATGCGCATGCATCTTTTGGTAGACGCGGACGCAGTTTTCTGCAAAACCACACGATATGCATGCAAATGGTGCTTTTGGCAGAACGCGCGCGTGGATTTCTACCAAACGACGTGAAAAGCATGCCGATGCTGCTCTTTTTAACATCCGCACATGGATTTGTGCCAAAACGCGTTTTAAGCATGCGCATGCATCTTTTGGTAGACGCGGACGCAGTTTTCTGCAAAACCACACAATATGCATGCAAATGGTGCTTTTGGCAGAACGCGCGCGTGGATTTCTACCAAACGACGTGAAAAGCATCCCGATGCTGCTCTTTTTAACATCCGCACATGGATTTGTGCCAAAACGCGTTTTAAGCATGCGCATGCATCTTTTGGTAGACGCGGACGCAGTTTTCTGCAAAACCACACGATATGCATGCAAATGGTGCTTTTGGCAGAACGCGCGCGTGGATTTCCACCAAACGACGTGAAAAGCATGCCGATGCTGCTCTTTTTAACATCCGCACATGGATTTGTGCCAAAACGCGTTTTAAGCATGCGCATGCATCTTTTGGTAGACGCGGACGCAGTTTTCTGCAAAACCACACGATAGGCATGCAAATGGTGCTTTTGGCAGAACGCGCGCGTGGATTTCTACCAAACGACGTGAAAAGCATGCCGATGCTGCTCTTTTTAGCACCCGCACATGGATTTGTGCCAAAACGCGTTTTTAGCATGCGCATGCATCTTTTGGTAGACGCGGACGCAGTTTTCTGCAAAACCACACGATATGCATGCAAATGGTGCTTTTGGCAGAACGCGCGCGTGGATTTCTACCAAACGACGTGAAAAGCATGCCGATGCTGCTCTTTTTAACATCCGCACATGGATTTGTGCCAAAGCGCGTTTTAAGCATGCGCATGCATCTTTTGGTAGACGCGGACGCAGTTTTCTGCAAAACCACACGATATGCATGCAAATGGTGCTTTTGGCAGAACGCGCGCGTGGATTTCTACCAAACGACGTGAAAAGCATGCCGATGCTGCTCTTTTTAACATCCGCACATGGATTTGTGCCAAAACGCGTTTTAAGCATGCGCATGCATCTTTTGGTAGACGCGGACGCAGTTTTCTGCAAAACCACACAATATGCATGCAAATGGTGCTTTTGGCAGAACGCGCGCGTGGATTTCTACCAAACGACGTGAAAAGCATCCCGATGCTGCTCTTTTTAACATCCGCACATGGATTTGTGCCAAAACGCGTTTTAAGCATGCGCATGCATCTTTTGGTAGACGCGGACGCAGTTTTCTGCAAAACCACACGATATGCATGCAAATGGTGCTTTTGGCAGAACGCGCGCGTGGATTTCTACCAAACGACGTGAAAAGCATGCCGATGCTGCTCTTTTTAACATCCGCACATGGATTTGTGCCAAAACGCGTTTTAAGCATGCGCATGCATCTTTTGGTAGACGCGCACGCAGTTTTCTGCAAAACCACACGATAGGCATGCAAATGGTGCTTTTGGCAGAACGCGCGCGTGGATTTCTACC
>NW_027460689.1:0-41964 GCF_050947875.1 Dermacentor variabilis | reverse complement strand
TGCATCTTTTGGTAGACGCGGACGCAGTTTTCTGCAAAACCACACGATATGCATGCAAATGGTGCTTTTGGCAGAACGCGCGCGTGGATTTCTACCAAACGACGTGAAAAGCATGCCGATGCTGCTCTTTTTAACATCCGCACATGGATTTGTGCCAAAACGCGTTTTTAGCATACGCATGCATCTTTTGGTAGACGCGGACGCAGTTTTCTGCAAAACCACACGATATGCATGCAAATGGTGCTTTTGGCAGAACGCGCGCGTGGACTTCTACCAAACGACGTGAAAAGCATGCCGATGCTGCTCTTTTTAGCACCCGCACATGGATTTGTGCCAAAACGCGTTTTAAGCATGCGCATGCATCTTTTGGTAGACGCGGACGCAGTTTTCTGCAAAACCACACGATATGCATGCAAATGGTGCTTTTGGCAGAACGCGCGCGTGGATTTCTACCAAACGACGTGAAAAGCATGCCGATGCTGCTCTTTTTAGCACCCGCACATGGATTTGTGCCAAAACGCGTTTTATGCATGCGCATGCATCTTTTGGTAGACGCGGACGCAGTTTTCTGCAAAACCACACGATATGCATGCAAATGGTGCTTTTGGCAGAACGCGCGCGTGGATTTCTACCAAACGACGTGAAAAGCATGCCGATGCTGCTCTTTTTAACATCCGCACATGGATTTGTGCCAAAACGCGTTTTTAGCATGCGCATGCATCTTTTGGTAGACGCGGACGCAGTTTTCTGCAACACCACACGATAGGCATGCAAATGGTGCTTTTGGCAGAACGCGCGCGTGGATTTCTACCAAACGACGTGAAAAGCATGCCGATGCTGCTCTTTTTAGCACCCGCACATGGATTTGTGCCAAAACGCGTTTTAAGCATGCGCATGCATCTTTTGGTAGACGCGGACGCAGTATTTTCTGCAAAACCACACGATATGCATGCAAATGGTGCTTTTGGCAGAACGCGCGTGGATTTCTACCAAACGACGTGAAAAGCATGCCGATGCTGCTCTTTTTAACATCCGCACATGGATTTGTGCCAAAACGCGTTTTTAGCATGCGCATGCATCTTTTGGTAGACGCGGACGCAGTTTTCTGCAAAACCACACGATATGCATGCAAATCGTGCTTTTGGCAGAACGCGCGCGTGGATTTCTACCAAACGACGTGAAAAGCATGCCGATGCTGCTCTTTTTAGCACCCGCACATGGATTTGTGCCAAAACGCGTTTTAAGCATGCGCATGCATCTTTTGGTAGACGCGGACGCAGTTTTCTGCAAAACCACACGATAGACATGCAAATGGTGCTTTTGGCAGAACGCGCGCGTGGATTTCTACCAAACGACGTGAAAAGCATGCCGATGCTGCTCTTTTTAGCACCCGCACATGGATTTGTGCCAAAACGCGTTTTAAGCATGCGCATGCATCTTTTGGTAGACGCGGACGCAGTTTTCTGCAAAACCACACGATATGCATGCAAATGGTGCTTTTGGCAGAACGCGCGCGTGGACTTCTACCAAACGACGTGAAAAGCATGCCGATGCTGCTCTTTTTAGCACCCGCACATGGATTTGTGCCAAAACGCGTTTTAAGCATGCGCATGCATCTTTTGGTAGACGCGGACGCAGTTTTCTGCAAAACCACACGATATGCATGCAAATGGTGCTTTTGGCAGAACGCGCGCGTGGATTTCTACCAAACGACGTGAAAAGCATGCCGATGCTGCTCTTTTTAGCACCCGCACATGGATTTGTGCCAAAACGCGTTTTATGCATGCGCATGCATCTTTTGGTAGACGCGGACGCAGTTTTCTGCAAAACCACACGATATGCATGCAAATGGTGCTTTTGGCAGAACGCGCGCGTGGATTTCTACCAAACGACGTGAAAAGCATGCCGATGCTGCTCTTTTTAACATCCGCACATGGATTTGTGCCAAAACGCGTTTTTAGCATGCGCATGCATCTTTTGGTAGACGCGGACGCAGTTTTCTGCAACACCACACGATAGGCATGCAAATGGTGCTTTTGGCAGAACGCGCGCGTGGATTTCTACCAAACGACGTGAAAAGCATGCCGATGCTGCTCTTTTTAGCACCCGCACATGGATTTGTGCCAAAACGCGTTTTAAGCATGCGCATGCATCTTTTGGTAGACGCGGACGCAGTTTTCTGCAAAACCACACGATATGCATGCAAATGGTGCTTTTGGCAGAACGCGCGCGTGGATTTCTACCAAACGACGTGAAAAGCATGCCGATGCTGCTCTTTTTAACATCCGCACATGGATTTGTGCCAAAACGCGTTTTTAGCATGCGCATGCATCTTTTGGTAGACGCGGACGCAGTTTTCTGCAAAACCACACGATATGCATGCAAATCGTGCTTTTGGCAGAACGCGCGCGTGGATTTCTACCAAACGACGTGAAAAGCATGCCGATGCTGCTCTTTTTAGCACCCGCACATGGATTTGTGCCAAAACGCGTTTTAAGCATGCGCATGCATCTTTTGGTAGACGCGGACGCAGTTTTCTGCAAAACCACACGATAGGCATGCAAATGGTGCTTTTGGCAGAACGCGCGCGTGGATTTCTACCAAACGACGTGAAAAGCATGCCGATGCTGCTCTTTTTAGCACCCGCACATGGATTTGTGCCAAAACGCGTTTTAAGCATGCGCATGCATCTTTTGGTAGACGCGGACGCAGTTTTCTGCAAAACCACACGATAGGCATGCAAATGGTGCTTTTGGCAGAACGCGCGCGTGGATTTCTACCAAACGACGTGAAAAGCATGCCGATGCTGCTCTTTTTAGCACCCGCACATGGATTTGTGCCAAAACGCGTTTTAAGCATGCGCATGCATCTTTTGGTAGACGCGGACGCAGTTTTCTGCAAAACCACACGATATGCATGCAAATGGTGTTTTTGGCAGAACGCGCGCGTGGACTTCTACCAAACGACGTGAAAAGCATGCCGATGCTGCTCTTTTTAGCACCCGCACATGGATTTGTGCCAAAACGCGTTTTAAGCATGCGCATGCATCTTTTGGTAGACGCGGACGCAGTTTTCTGCAAAACCACACGATATGCATGCAAATGGTGCTTTTGGCAGAACGCGCGCGTGGATTTCTACCAAACGACGTGAAAAGCATGCCGATGCTGCTCTTTTTAGCACCCGCACATGGATTTGTGCCAAAACGCGTTTTATGCATGCGCATGCATCTTTTGGTAGACGCGGACGCAGTTTTCTGCAAAACCACACGATATGCATGCAAATGGTGCTTTTGGCAGAACGCGCGCGTGGATTTCTACCAAACGACGTGAAAAGCATGCCGATGCTGCTCTTTTTAACATCCGCACATGGATTTGTGCCAAAACGCGTTTTTAGCATGCGCATGCATCTTTTGGTAGACGCGGACGCAGTTTTCTGCAACACCACACGATAGGCATGCAAATGGTGCTTTTGGCAGAACGCGCGCGTGGATTTCTACCAAACGACGTGAAAAGCATGCCGATGCTGCTCTTTTTAGCACCCGCACATGGATTTGTGCCAAAACGCGTTTTAAGCATGCGCATGCATCTTTTGGTAGACGCGGACGCAGTTTTCTGCAAAACCACACGATATGCATGCAAATGGTGCTTTTGGCAGAACGCGCGCGTGGATTTCTACCAAACGACGTGAAAAGCATGCCGATGCTGCTCTTTTTAACATCCGCACATGGATTTGTGCCAAAACGCGTTTTTAGCATGCGCATGCATCTTTTGGTAGACGCGGACGCAGTTTTCTGCAAAACCACACGATATGCATGCAAATCGTGCTTTTGGCAGAACGCGCGCGTGGATTTCTACCAAACGACGTGAAAAGCATGCCGATGCTGCTCTTTTTAGCACCCGCACATGGATTTGTGCCAAAACGCGTTTTAAGCATGCGCATGCATCTTTTGGTAGACGCGGACGCAGTTTTCTGCAAAACCACACGATAGGCATGCAAATGGTGCTTTTGGCAGAACGCGCGCGTGGATTTCTACCAAACGACGTGAAAAGCATGCCGATGCTGCTCTTTTTAGCACCCGCACATGGATTTGTGCCAAAACGCGTTTTAAGCATGCGCATGCATCTTTTGGTAGACGCGGACGCAGTTTTCTGCAAAACCACACGATATGCATGCAATTGGTGCTTTTGGCAGAACGCGCGCGTGGATTTCTACCAAACGACGTGAAAAGCATGCCGATGCTGCTCTTTTTAGCATCCGCACATGGATTTGTGCCAAAGCGCATTTTAAGCATGCGCATGCATCTTTTGGTAGACGCGGACGCAGTTTTCTGCAAAACCACACGATAGGCATGCAAATGGTGCTTTTGGCAGAACGCGCGCGTGGATTTCTACCAAACAACGTGAAAAGCATGCCGATGCTGCTCTTTTTAACATCCGCACATGGATTTGTGCCAAAGCGCGTTTTAAGCATGCGCGTGCATCTTTTGGTAGACGCGGACGCAGTTTTCTGCAAAACCACACGATATGCATGCAAATGGTGCTTTTGGCAGAACGCGCGCGTGGATTTCTACCAAACGAGGTGAAAAGCATGCCGATGCTGCTCTTTTTAACATCCGCACATGGATTTGTGCCAAAGCGCGTTTTAAGCATGCGCATGCATCTTTTGGTAGACGCGGACGCAGTTTTCTGCAAAACCACACAATAGGCATGCAAATGGTGCTTTTGGCAGAACGCGCGTGTGGATTTCTACCAAACGACGTGAAAAGCATGCCGATGCCGCTCTTTTTAGCACCCGCACATGGATTTGTGCCAAAGCGCGTTTTAAACATGCGCATGCATCTTTTGGTAGACGCGGACGCAGTTTTCTGCAAAACCACACGATAGGCATGCAAATGGTGCTTTTGGCAGAACGCGCGCGTGGATTTCTACCAAACGACGTGAAAAGCATGCCGATGCTGCTCTTTTTAGCACCCGCACATGGATTTGTGCCAAAACGCGTTTTTAGCATGCGCATGCATCTTTTGGTAGACGCGGACGCAGTTTTCTGCAAAACCACACGATATGCATGCAAATGGTGCTTTTGGCAGAACGCGCGCGTGGATTTCTACCAAACGACGTGAAAAGCATGCCGATGCTGCTCTATTTAACATCCGCACATGGATTTGTGCCAAAACGCGTTTTTAGCATGCGCATGCATCTTTTGGTAGACGCGGACGCAGTTTTCTGCAAAACCACACGATATGCATGCAAATGGTGCTTTTGGCAGAACGCGCGCGTGGATTTCTACCAAACGACGTGAAAAGCATGCCGATGCTGCTCTTTTTAGCACCCGCACATGGATTTGTGCCAAAACGCGTTTTAAGCATGCGCATGCATCTTTTGGTAGACGCGGACGCAGTTTTCTGCAAAACCACACGATATGCATGCAAATGGTGCTTTTGGCAGAACGCGCGCGTGGATTTCTACCAAACGACGTGAAAAGCATGCCGATGCTGCTCTTTTTAACATCCGCACATGGATTTGTGCCAAAACGCGTTTTTAGCATGCGCATGCATCTTTTGGTAGACGCGGACGCAGTTTTCTGCAAAACCACACGATAGGCATGCAAATGGTGCTTTTGGCAGAACGCGCGCGTGGATTTCTACCAAACGACGTGAAAAGCATGCCGATGCTGCTCTTTTTAGCACCCGCACATGGATTTGTGCCAAAACGCGTTTTAAGCATGCGCATGCATCTTTTGGTAGACGCGGACGCAGTTTTCTGCAAAACCAAACGATAGGCATGCAAATGGTGCTTTTGGCAGAACGCGCGCGTGGATTTCTACCAAACGACGTGAAAAGCATGCCGATGCTGCTCTTTTTAGCACCCGCACATGGATTTGTGCCAAAACGCGTTTAAGCATGCGCATGCATCTTTTGGTAGACGCGGACGCAGTTTTCTGCAAAACCACACGATATGCATGCAAATGGTGCTTTTGGCAGAACGCGCGCGTGGATTTCTACCAAACGACGTGAAAAGCATGCCGATGCTGCTCTTTTTAACATCCGCACATGGATTTGTGCCAAAGCGCGTTTTAAGCATGCGCATGCATCTTTTGGTAGACGCGGACGCAGTTTTCTGCAAAACCACACGATAGGCATGCAAATGGTGCTTTTGGCAGAACGCGCGCGTGGATTTCTACCAAACGACGTGAAAAGCATGCCGATGCTGCTCTTTTTAGCATCCGCACATGGATTTGTGCCAAAGCGCGTTTTAAGCATGCGCATGCATCTTTTGGTAGACGCGGACGCAGTTTTCTGCAAAACCACACGATAGGCATGCAAATGTGCTTTTGGCAGAACGCGCGCGTGGATTTCTACTAAACAACGTGAAAAGCATGCCGATGCTGCTCTTTTTAACATCCGCACATGGATTTGTGCCAAAGCGCGTTTTTAAGCATGCGCATGCAACTTTTGGTAGACGCGGACGCAGTTTTCTGCAAAGCCACACGATATGCATGCAAATGGTGCTTTTTGGCAGAACGCGCGCGTGGATTTCTACCAAACGACGTGAAAAGCATGCCGATGCTGCTCTTTTTAACATCCGCACATGGATTTGTGCCAAAGCGCGTTTTAAGCATGCGCATGCATCTTTTGGTAGACGCGGACGCAGTTTTCTGCAAAACCACACAATAGGCATGCAAATGGTGCTTTTGGCAGAACGCGCGTGTGGATTTCTACCAAACGACGTGAAAAGCATGCCGATGCTGCTCTTTTTAGCACCCGCACATGGATTTGTGCCAAAACGCGTTTTAAGCATGCGCATGCATCTTTTGGTAGACGCGGACGCAGTTTTCTGCAAAACCACACGATATGCATGCAAATGGTGCTTTTGGCAGAACGCGCGCGTGGATTTCTACCAAACGACGTGAAAAGCATGCCGATGCTGCTCTTTTTAACATCCGCACATGGATTTGTGCCAAAACGCGTTTTTAGCATGCGCATGCATCTTTTGGTAGACGCGGACGCAGTTTTCTGCAAAACCACACGATATGCATGCAAATCGTGCTTTTGGCAGAACGCGCGCGTGGATTTCTACCAAACGACGTGAAAAGCATGCCGATGCTGCTCTTTTTAGCATCCGCACATGGATTTGTGCCAAAGCGCGTTTTAAGCATGCGCATGCATCTTTTGGTAGACGCGGACGCAGTTTTCTGCAAAACCACACGATAGGCATGCAAATGGTGCTTTTGGCAGAACGCGCGCGTGGATTTCTACCAAACGACGTGAAAAGCATGCCGATGCTGCTCTTTGTAGCACCCGCACATGGATTTGTGCCAAAGCGCGTTTTAAGCATGCGCATGCATCTTTTGGTAGACGCGGACGCAGTTTTCTGCAAAACCACACGATAGGCATGCAAATGGTGCTTTTGGCAGAACGCGCGCGTGGATTTCTACCAAACAACGTGAAAAGCATGCCGATGCTACTCTTTTTAACATCAGCACATGGATTTGTGCCAAAGCGCGTTTTAAGCATGCGCATGCATCTTTTGGTAGACGCGGACGCAGTTTTCTGCAAAACCACACGATATGCATGCAAATGGTGCTTTTGGCAGAACGCGCGCGTGGATTTCTACCAAACGACGTGAAAAGCATGCCGATGCTGCTCTTTTTAACATCCGCACATGGATTTGTGCCAAAGCGCGTTTTAAGCATGCGCATGCATCTTTTGGTAGACGCGGACGCAGTTTTCTGCAAAACCACACAATAGGCATGCAAATGGTGCTTTTGGCAGAACGCGCGTGTGGATTTCTACCAAACGACGTGAAAAGCATGCCGATGCTGCTCTTTTTAGCACCCGCACATGGATTTGTGCCAAAACGCGTTTTTAGCATGCGCATGCATCTTTTGGTAGACGCGGACGCAGTTTTCTGCAAAACCACACGATATGCATGCAAATGGTGCTTTTGGCAGAACGCGCGCGTGGATTTCTACCAAACGACGTGAAAAGAATGCCGATGCTGCTCTTTTTAGCATCCGCACATGGATTTGTGCCAAAGCGTTTTAAGCATGCGCATGCATCTTTTGGTAGACGCGGACGCAGTTTTCTGCAAAACCACACGATAGGCATGCAAATGGTGCTTTTGGCAGAACGCGCGCGTGGATTTCTACCAAACGACGTGAAAAGCATGCCGATGCTGCTCTTTGTAGCACCCGCACATGGATTTGTGCCAAAGCGCGTTTTAAGCATGCGCATGCATCTTTTGGTAGACGCGGACGCAGTTTTCTGCAAAACCACACGATAGGCATGCAAATGGTGCTTTTGGCAGAACGCGCGCGTGGATTTCTACCAAACAACGTGAAAAGCATGCCGATGCTACTCTTTTTAACATCAGCACATGGATTTGTGCCAAAGCGCGTTTTAAGCATGCGCATGCATCTTTTGGTAGACGCGGACGCAGTTTTCTGCAAAACCACACGATATGCATGCAAATGGTGCTTTTGGCAGAACGCGCGCGTGGATTTCTACCAAACGACGTGAAAAGCATGCCGATGCTGCTCTTTTTAACATCCGCACATGGATTTGTGCCAAAGCGCGTTTTAAGCATGCGCATGCATCTTTTGGTAGACGCGGACGCAGTTTTCTGCAAAACCACACAATAGGCATGCAAATGGTGCTTTTGGCAGAACGCGCGTGTGGATTTCTACCAAACGACGTGAAAAGCATGCCGATGCTGCTCTTTTTAGCACCCGCACATGGATTTGTGCCAAAACGCGTTTTAAGCATGCCCATGCATCTTTTGGTAGACGCGGACGCAGTTTTCTGCAAAACCACACGATATGCATGCAAATGGTGCTTTTGGCAGAACGCGCGCGTGGATTTCTACCAAACGACGTGAAAAGCAGGCCGATGCTGCTCTTTTTAACATCCGCACATGGATTTGTGCCAAAACGCGTTTTTAGCATGCGCATGCATGTTTTGGTAGACGCGGACGCAGTTTTCTGCAAAACCACACGATATGCATGCAAATCGTGCTTTTGGCAGAACGCGCGCGTGGATTTCTACCAAACGACGTGAAAAGCATGCCGATGCTGCTCTTTTTAGCATCCGCACATGGATTTGTGCCAAAGCGCGTTTTAAGCTTGCGCATGCATCTTTTGGTAGACGCGGACGCCGTTTTCTGCAAAACCACACGATAGGCATGCAAATGGTGCTTTTGGCAGAACGCGCGCGTGGATTTCTACCAAACAACGTGAAAAGCATGCCGATGCTGCTCTTTTTAGCACCCGCACATGGATTTGTGCCAAAACGCGTTTTTAGCATGCGCATGCATCTTTTGGTAGACGCGGACGCAGTTTTCTGCAAAAACCACACGATAGGCATGCAAATGGTGCTTTTGGCAGAACGCGCGCGTGGATTTCTACCAAACAACGTGAAAAGCATACCGATGCTGCTCCTTTTAACATCCGCACATGGATTTGTGCCAAAGCGCGTTTTAAGCATGCGCATGCATCTTTTGGTAGACGCGGACGCAGTTTTCTGCAAAACCACACGATATGCATGCAAATGGTGCTTTTGGCAGAACGCGCGCGTGGATTCTACCAAACGACGTGAAAAGCATGCCGATGCTGCTCTTTTTAACATCCGCACATGGATTTGTGCCAAAGCGCGTTTTAAGCATGCGCATGCATCTTTTGGTAGACGCGGACGCAGTTTTCTGCAAAACCACACAATAGACATCCAAATGGTGCTTTTGGCAGAACGCGCGTGTGGATTTCTACCAAACGACGTGAAAAGCATGCCGATGCTGCTCTTTTTAGCACCCGCACATGGATTTGTGCCAAAACGCGTTTTTAAGCATGCGCATGCATCTTTTGGTAGACGCGGACGCAGTTTTCTGCAAAACCACACGATATGCATGCAAATGCTGCTTTTGGCAGAACGCGCGCGTGGATTTCTACCAAGCGACGTGAAAAGCATGCCGATGCTGCTCTTTTTAACATCCGCACATGGATTTGTGCCAAAACGCGTTTTTAGCATGCGCATGCATCTTTTGGTAGACGCGGACGCAGTTTTCTGCAAAACCACACGATATGCATGCAAATCGTGCTTTTGGCAGAACGCGCGCGTGGATTTCTACCAAACGACGTGAAAAGCATGCCGATGCTGCTCTTTTTAGCACCCGCACATGGATTTGTGCCAAAACGCGTTTTTAGCATGCGCATGCATCTTTTGGTAGACGCGGACGCAGTTTTCTGCAAAACCACACGATATGCATGCAAATGGTGCTTTTGGCAGAACGCGCGCGTGGATTTCTACCAAACGACGTGAAAAGCATGCCGATGCTGCTCTTTTTAGCATCCGCACATGGATTTGTGCCAAAGCGCGTTTTAAGCATGCGCATGCATCTTTTGGTAGACGCGGACGCAGTTTTCTGCAAAACCACACGATAGGCATGCAAATGGTGCTTTTGGCAGAACGCGCGCGTGGATTTCTACCAAACAACGTGAAAAGCATGCCGATGCTGCTATTTTTAACATCCGCACATGGATTTGTGCCAAAGCGCGTTTTAAGCATGCGCATGCATCTTTTGGTAGACGCGGACGCAGTTTTCTGCAAAGCCACACGATATGCATGCAAATGGTGCTTTTGGCAGAACGCGCGCGTGGATTTCTACCAAACGACGTGAAAAGCATGCCGATGCTGCTCTTTTTAACATCCGCACATGGATTTGTGCCAAAGCGCGTTTTAAGCATGCGCATGCATCTTTTGGTAGACGCGGACGCAGTTTTCTGCAAAACCACACAATAGGCTTGCAAATGGTGCTTTTGGCAGAACGCGCGTGTGGATTTCTACCAAACGACGTGAAAAGCATGCCGATGCTGCTCTTTTTAGCACCCGCACATGGATTTGTGCCAAAACGCGTTTTAAGCATGCGCATGCATCTTTTGGTAGACGCGGACGCAGTTTTCTGCAAAACCACACGATATGCATGCAAATGGTGCTTTTGGCAGAACGCGCGCGTGGATTTCTACCAAACGACGTGAAAAGCATGCCGATGCTGCTCTTTTTAACATCCGCACATGGATTTGTGCCAAAACGCGTTTTTAGCATGCGCATGCATCTTTTGGTAGACGCGGACGCAGTTTTCTGCAAAACCACACGATATGCATGCAAATCGTGCTTTTGGCAGAACGCGCGCGTGGATTTCTACCAAACGACGTGAAAAGCATGCCGATGCTGCTCTTTTTAGCACCCGCACATGGATTTGTGCCAAAACGCGTTTTAAGTATGCGCATGCATCTTTTGGTAGACGCGGACGCAGTTTTCTGCAAAACCACACGATAGGCATGCAAATGGTGCTTTTGGCAGAACGCGCGCGTGGATTTCTACCAAACGACGTGAAAAGCATGCCGATGCTGCTCTTTGTAGCACCCGCACATGGATTTGTGCCAAAGCGCGTTTTAAGCATGCGCATGCATCTTTTGGTAGACGCGGACGCAGTTTTCTGCAAAACCACACGATAGGCATGCAAATGGTGCTTTTGGCAGAACGCGCGCGTGGATTTCTACCAAACAACGTGAAAAGCATGCCGATGCTACTCTTTTTAACATCAGCACATGGATTTGTGCCAAAGCGCGTTTTAAGCATGCGCATGCATCTTTTGGTACACGCGGAAGCAGTTTTCTGCAAAACCACACGATATGCATGCAAATGGTGCTTTTGGCAGAACGCGCGCGTGGATTTCTACCAAACGACGTGAAAAGCATGCCGATGCTGCTCTTTTTAACATCCGCACATGCATTTGTGCCAAAGCGCGTTTTAAGCATGCGCATGCATCTTTTGGTAGACGCGGACGCAGTTTTCTGCAAAACCACACAATAGGCATGCAAATGGTGCTTTTGGCAGAACGCGCGTGTGGATTTCTACCAAACGACGTGAAAAGCATGCCGATGCTGCTCTTTTTAGCACCCGCACATGGATTTGTGCCAAAACGCGTTTTAAGCATGCCCATGCATCTTTTGGTAGACGCGGACGCAGTTTTCTGCAAAACCACACGATATGCATGCAAATGGTGCTTTTGGCAGAACGCGCGCGTGGATTTCTACCAAACGACGTGAAAAGCAGGCCGATGCTGCTCTTTTTAACATCCGCACATGGATTTGTGCCAAAACGCGTTTTTAGCATGCGCATGCATGTTTTGGTAGACGCGGACGCAGTTTTCTGCAAAACCACACGATATGCATGCAAATGGTGCTTTTGGCAGAACGCGCGCGTGGATTTCTACCAAACGACGTGAAAAGCAGGCCGATGCTGCTCTTTTTAACATCCGCACATGGATTTGTGCCAAAACGCGTTTTTAGCATGCGCATGCATGTTTTGGTAGACGCGGACGCAGTTTTCTGCAAAACCACACGATATGCATGCAAATCGTGCTTTTGGCAGAACGCGCGCGTGGATTTCTACCAAACGACGTGAAAAGCATGCCGATGCTGCTCTTTTTAGCATCCGCACATGGATTTGTGCCAAAGCGCGTTTTAAGCATGCGCATGCATCTTTTGGTAGACGCGGACGCCGTTTTCTGCAAAACCACACGATAGGCATGCAAATGGTGCTTTTGGCAGAACGCGCGCGTGGATTTCTACCAAACAATGTGAAAAGCATGCCGATGCTGCTCTTTTTAGCACCCGCACATGGATTTGTGCCAAAACGCGTTTTTAGCATGCGCATGCATCTTTTGGTAGACGCGGACGCAGTTTTCTGCAAAACCACACGATAGGCATGCAAATGGTGCTTTTGGCAGAACGCGCGCGTGGATTTCTACCAAACAACGTGAAAAGCATACCGATGCTGCTCCTTTTAACATCCGCACATGGATTTGTGCCAAAGCGCGTTTTAAGCATGCGCATGCATCTTTTGGTAGACGCGGACGCAGTTTTCTGCAAAACCACACGATATGCATGCAAATGGTGCTTTTGGCAAAACGCGCGCGTGGATTTCTACCAAACGACGTGAAAAGCATGCCGATGCTGCTCTTTTTAACATCCGCACATGGATTTGTGCCAAAGCGCGTTTTAAGCATGCGCATGCATCTTTTGGTAGACGCGGACGCAGTTTTCTGCAAAACCACACAATAGACATCCAAATGGTGCTTTTGGCAGAACGCGCGTGTGGATTTCTACCAAACGACGTGAAAAGCATGCCGATGCTGCTCTTTTTAGCACCCGCACATGGATTTGTGCCAAAACGCGTTTTAAGCATGCGCATGCATCTTTTGGTAGACGCGGACGCAGTTTTCTGCAAAACCACACGATATGCATGCAAATGCTGCTTTTGGCAGAACGCGCGCGTGGATTTCTACCAAGCGACGTGAAAAGCATGCCGATGCTGCTCTTTTTAACATCCGCACATGGATTTGTGCCAAAACGCGTTTTTAGCATGCGCATGCATCTTTTGGTAGACGCGGACGCAGTTTTCTGCAAAACCACACAATAGGCATGCAAATGGTGCTTTTGGCAGAACGCGCGCGTGGATTTCTACCAAACGACGTGAAAAGCATGCCGATGCTACTCTTTTTAGCACCCGCACATGGATTTGTGCCAAAGCGCGTTTCAAGCATGCGCATGCATCTTTTGGTAGACGCGGACGCAGTTTTCTGCAAAACCACACGATAGGCATGCAAAGGGTGCTTTTGGCAGAACGCGCGCGTGGATTTCTACCAAACGACGTGAAAAGCATGCCGATGCTGCTCTTTTTAACATCCGCACATGGATTTGTGCCAAAGCGCGTTTTAAGCATGCGCATGCATCTTTTGGTAGACGCGGACGCAGTTTTCTGCAAAACCACACAATAGACATCCAAATGGTGCTTTTGGCAGAACGCGCGTGTGGATTTCTACCAAACGACGTGAAAAGCATGCCGATGCTGCTCTTTTTAGCACCCGCACATGGATTTGTGCCAAAACGCGTTTTAAGCATGCGCATGCATCTTTTGGTAGACGCGGACGCAGTTTTCTGCAAAACCACACGATATGCATGCAAATGCTGCTTTTGGCAGAACGCGCGCGTGGATTTCTACCAAGCGACGTGAAAAGCATGCCGATGCTGCTCTTTTTAACATCCGCACATGGATTTGTGCCAAAACGCGTTTTTAGCATGCGCATGCATCTTTTGGTAGACGCGGACGCAGTTTTCTGCAAAACCACACGATAGGCATGCAAATGGTGCTTTTGGCAGAACGCGCGCGTGGATTTCTACCAAACGACGTGAAAAGCATGCCGATGCTACTCTTTTTAGCACCCGCACATGGATTTGTGCCAAAGCGCGTTTCAAGCATGCGCATGCATCTTTTGGTAGACGCGGACGCAGTTTTCTGCAAAACCACACGATAGGCATGCAAAGGGTGCTTTTGGCAGAACGCGCGCGTGGATTTCTACCAAACGACGTGAAAAGCATGCCGATGCTGCTCTTTTTAGCACCCGCACATGGATTTGTGCCAAAAGGCGTTTTTAGCATGCGCATGCATCTTTTGGTAGACGCGGACGCAGTTTTCTGCAAAACCACACGATATGCATGCAAATGGTGCTTTTGGCAGAACGCGCGCGTGGATTTCTACCAAACGACGTGAAAAGCATGCCGATGCTGCTCTTTTTAACATCCGCACATGGATTTGTGCCAAAACGCGTTTTTAGCATGCGCATGCATCTTTTGGTAGACGCGGACGCAGTTTTCTGCAAAACCACACGATATGCATGCAAATGGTGCTTTTGGCAGAACGCGCGCGTGGATTTCTACCAAACGACGTGAAAAGCATGCCGATGCTGCTCTTTTTAGCACCCGCACATGGATTTGTGCCAAAACGCGTTTTAAGCATGCGCATGCATCTTTTGGTAGACGCGGACGCAGTTTTCTGCAAAACCACACGATATGCATGCAAATGGTGCTTTTGGCAGAACGCGCGCGTGGATTTCTACCAAACGACGTGAAAAGCATGCCGATGCTGCTCTTTTTAGCACCCGCACATGGATTTGTGCCAAAACGCGTTTTATGCATGCGCATGCATCTTTTGGTAGACGCGGACGCAGTTTTCTGCAAAACCACACGATATGCATGCAAATGGTGCTTTTGGCAGAACGCGCGCGTGGATTTCTACCAAACGACGTGAAAAGCATGCCGATGCTGCTCTTTTTAACAACCGCACATGGATTTGTGCCAAAACGCGTTTTTAGCATGCGCATGCATCTTTTGGTAGACGCGGACGCAGTTTTCTGCAAAACCACACAATATGCATGCAAATGGTGCTTTTGGCAGAACGCGCGCGTGGATTTCTACCAAACGACGTGAAAAGCAGGCCGATGCTGCTCTTTTAACATCCGCACATGGATTTGTGCCAAAACGCGTTTTTAGCATGCGCATGCATGTTTTGGTAGACGCGGACGCAGTTTTCTGCAAAACCACACGATATGCATGCAAATCGTGCTTTTGGCAGAACGCGCGCGTGGATTTCTACCAAACGACGTGAAAAGCATGCCGATGCTGCTCTTTTTAGCATCCGCACATGGATTTGTGCCAAAGCGCGTTTTAAGCATGCGCATGCATCTTTTGGTAGACGCGGACGCCGTTTTCTGCAAAACCACACGATAGGCATGCAAATGGTGCTTTTGGCAGAACGCGCGCGTGGATTTCTACCAAACAACGTGAAAAGCATGCCGATGCTGCTCTTTTTAGCACCCGCACATGGATTTGTGCCAAAACGCGTTTTTAGCATGCGCATGCATCTTTTGGTAGACGCGGACGCAGTTTTCTGCAAAACCACACGATAGGCATGCAAATGGTGCTTTTGGCAGAACGCGCGCGTGGATTTCTACCAAACAACGTGAAAAGCATACCGATGCTGCTCCTTTTAACATCCGCACATGGATTTGTGCCAAAGCGCGTTTTAAGCATGCGCATGCATCTTTTGGTAGACGCGGACGCAGTTTTCTGCAAAACCACACGATATGCATGCAAATGGTGCTTTTGGCAGAACGCGCGCGTGGATTTCTACCAAACGACGTGAAAAGCATGCCGATGCTGCTCTTTTTAACATCCGCACATGGATTTGTGCCAAAACGCGTTTTTAGCATGCGCATGCATCTTTTGGTAGACGCGGACGCAGTTTTCTGCAAAACCACACGATAGGCATGCAAATGGTGCTTTTGGCAGAACGCGCGCGTGGATTTCTACCAAACGACGTGAAAAGCATGCAGATGCTGCTCTTTTTAGCACCCGCACATGGATTTGTGCCAAAACGCGTTTTAAGCATGCGCATGCATCTTTTGGTAGACGCGGACGCAGTTTTCTGCAAAACCACACGATATGCATGCAAATGGTGCTTTTGGCAGAACGCGCGCGTGGATTTCTACCAAACGACGGGAAAAGCATGCCGATGCTGCTCTTTTTAACATCCGCACATGGATTTTTGCCAAAACGCGTTTTTAGCATGCGCATGCATCTCTTGGTAGACGCGGACGCAGTTTTCTGCAAAACCACACGATATGCATGCAAATCGTGCTTATGGCAGAACGCGCGCGTGGATTTCTACCAAACGACGTGAAAAGCATGCCGATGCTGCTCTTTTTAGCACCCGCACATGGATTTGTGCCAAAACGCGTTTTAAGCATGCGCATGCATCTTTTGGTAGACGCGGACGCAGTTTTCTGCAAAACCACACGACAGGCATGCAAATGGTGCTTTTGGCAGAACGCGCGCGTGGATTTCTACCAAACGACGTGAAAAGCATGCCGATGCTGCTCTTTTTAGCACCCGCACATGGATTTGTGCCAAAACGCGTTTTAAGCATGCGCATGCATCTTTTGGTAGACGCGGACGCAGTTTTCTGCAAAACCACACGATATGCATGCAAATGGTGCTTTTGGCAGAACGCGCGCGTGGATTTCTACCAAACGACGTGAAAAGCATGCCGATGCTGCTCTTTTTAACATCCGCACATGGATTTGTGCCAAAGCGCGTTTTAAGCATGCGCATGCATCTTTTGGTAGACGCGGACGCAGTTTTCTGCAAAACCACACAATAGGCATGCAAATGGTGCTTTTGGCAGAACGCGCGTGTGGATTTCTACCTAACGACGTGAAAAGCATGCCGATGCTGCTCTTTTTAGCACCCGCACATGGATTTGTGCCAAAACGCGTTTTAAGCATGCGCATGCATCTTTTGGTAGACGCGGACGCAGTTTTCTGCAAAACCACACGATATGCATGCAAATGGTGCTTTTGGCAGAACGCGCGCGTGGATTTCTACCAAACGACGTGAAAAGCATGCCGATGCTGCTCTTTTTAACATCCGCACATGGATTTGTGCCAAAACGCGTTTTTAGCATGCGCATGCATCTTTTGGTAGACGCGGACGCAGTTTTCTGCAAAACCACACGATATGCATGCAAATCGTGCTTTTGGCAGAACGCGCGCGTGGATTTCTACCAAACGACGTGAAAAGCATGCCGATGCTGCTCTTTTTAGCACCCGCACATGGATTTGTGCCAAAACGCGTTTTAAGCATGCGCATGCATCTTTTGGTAGACGCGGACGCAGTTTTCTGCAAAACCACACGATAGGCATGCAAATGGTGCTTTTGGCAGAACGCGCGCGTGGATTTCTACCAAACGACGTGAAAAGCATGCCGATGCTGCTCTTTTTAGCACCCGCACATGGATTTGTGCCAAAGCGCGTTTTAAGCATGCGCATGCATCTTTTGGTAGACGCGGACGCAGTTTTCTGCAAAACCACACGATAGGCATGCAAATGGTGCTTTTGGCAGAACGCGCGCGTGGATTTCTACCAAACAACGTGAAAAGCATGCCGATGCTACTCCTTTTAACATGCGCACATGGATTTGTGCCCAAGCGCGTTTTAAGCATGCGCATGCATCTTTTGGTAGACGCGGACGCAGTTTTCTGCAAAACCACACGATATGCATGCAAATGGTGCTTTTGGCAGAACGCGCGCGTGGATTTCTACCAAACGACGTGAAAAGCATGCCGATGCTGCTCTTTTTAACATCCGCACATGGATTTGTGCCAAAGCGCGTTTTAAGCATGCGCATGCATCTTTTGGCAGACGCGGACGCAGTTTTCTGCAAAACCACACATAGGCATGCAAATGGTGCTTTTGGCAGAACGCGCGTGTGGATTTCTACCAAACGACGTGAAAAGCATGCCGATGCTGCTCTTTTTAGCACCCGCACATGGATTTGTGCCAAAACGCGTTTTAAGCATGCGCATGCATCTTTTGGTAGACGCGGACGCAGTTTTCTGCAAAACCACACGATATGCATGCAAATGGTGCTTTTGGCAGAACGCGTGCGTGGATTTCTACCAAACGACGTGAAAAGCATGCCGATGCTGCTCTTTTTAACATCCGCACATGGATTTGTGCCAAAACGCGTTTTTAGCATGCGCGTGCATCTTTTGGTAGACGCGGACGCAGTTTTCTGCAAAACCACACAATATGCATGCAAATCGTGCTTTTGGCAGAACGCGCGCGTGGATTTCTACCAAACGACGTGAAAAGCATGCCGATGCTGCTCTTTTTAGCATCCGCACATGAATTTGTGCCAAAGCGCGTTTTAAGCATGCGCATGCATCTTTTGGTAGACGCGGACGCAGTTTTCTGCAAAACCACACGATAGGCATGCAAATGGTGCTTTTGGCAGAACGCGCGCGTGGATTTCTACCAAACAACGTGAAAAGCATGCCGATGCTACTCTTTTTAACATGCGCACATGGATTTGTGCCAAAGCGCGTTTTAAGCATGCGCATGCATCTTTTGGTAGACGCGGACGCAGTTTTCTGCAAAACCACACGATAGGCATGCAAATGGTGCTTTTGGCAGAACGCGCGCGTGGATTTCTACCAAACGACGTGAAAAGCATGCCGATGCTGCTCTTTTTAGCACCCGCACATGGATTTGTGCCAAAGCGCGTTTTAAGCATGCGCATGCATCTTTTGGTAGACGCGGACGCAGTTTTCTGCAAAACCACACGATAGGCATGCAAATGGTGCTTTTGGCAGAACGCGCGCGTGGATTTCTACCAAACAACGTGAAAAGCATGCCAATGCTACTCTTTTAACATCCGCACATGGATTTGTGCCAAAGCGCGTTTTAAGCATTCGCATGCATCTTTTGGTAGACGCGGACGCAGTTTTCTGCAAAACCACACGATATGCATGCAAATGGTGCTTTTGGCAGAACGCGCGCGTGGATTTCTACCAAACGACGTGAAAAGCATGCCGATGCTGCTCTTTTTAACATCCGCACATGGATTTGTGCCAAAGCGCGTTTTAAGCATGCGCATGCGTCTTTTGGTAGACGCGGACGCAGTTTTCTGCAAAACCACACAATAGGCATGCAAATGGTGCTTTTGGCAGAACGCGCGTGTGGATTTCTACCAAACGACGTGAAAAGCATGCCGATGCTGCTCTTTTTAGCACCCGCACATGGATTTGTGCCAAAACGCGTTTTAAGCATGCGCATGCATCTTTTGGTAGACGCGGACGCAGTTTTCTGCAAGACCACACGATATGCATGCAAATGGTGCTTTTGGCAGAACGCGCGCGTGGATTTCTACCAAACGACGTGAAAAGCATGCCGATGCTGCTCTTTTTAACATCCGCACATGGATTTGTGCCAAAACGCGTTTTTAGCATGCGCATGCTTCTTTTGGTAGACGCGGACGCAGTTTTCTGCAAAACCACACGATATGCATGCAAATCGTGCTTTGGCAGAACGCGCGCGTGGATTTCTACCAAACGACGTGAAAAGCATGCCGATGCTGCTCTTTTTAGCATCCGCACATGGATTTGTGCCAAAGCGCGTTTTAAGCATGCGCATGCATCTTTTGGTAGACGCGGACGCAGTTTCCTGCAAAACCACACGATAGGCAGCAAATGGTGCTTTTGGCAGAACGCGCGCGTGGATTTCTACCAAACAACGTGAAAAGCATGCCGATGCTGCTCTTTTTAGCACCCGCACATGGATTTGTGCCAAAACGCGTTTTTAGCATGCGCATGCATCTTTTGGTAGACGCGGACGCAGTTTTCAGCAAAACCACACGATAGGCATGCAAATGGTGCTTTTGGCAGAACGCGCGCGTGGATTTCTACCAAACAACGTGAAAAGCATACCGATGCTGCTCCTTTTAACATCCGCACATGGATTTGTGCCAAAGCGCGTTTTAAGCATGCGCATGCATCTTTTGGTAGACGCGGACGCAGTTTTCTGCAAAACCACACGATATGCATGCAAATGGTGCTTTTGGCAGAACGCGCGCGTGGATTTCTACCAAACGACGTGAAAAGCATGCCGATGCTGCTCTTTTTAACATCCGCACATGGATTTGTGCCAAAGCGCGTTTTAAGCATGCGCATGCATCTTTTGGTAGACGCGGACGCAGTTTTCTGCAAAACCACACAATAGGCATCCAAATGGTGCTTTTGGCAGAACGCGCGTGTAGATTTCTACCAAACGACGTGAAAAGCATGCCGATGCTGCTCTTTTTAGCACCCGCACATGGATTTGTGCCAAAACGCGTTTTAAGCATGCGCATGCATCTTTTGGTAGACGCGGACGCAGTTTTCTGCAAAACCACACGATATGCATGCAAATGCTGCTTTTGGCAGAACGCGCGCGTGGATTTCTACCAAACGACGTGAAAAGCATGCCGATGCTGCTCTTTTTAACATCCGCACATGGATTTGTGCCAAAACGCGTTTTTAGCATGCGCATGCATCTTTTGGTAGACGCGGACGCAGTTTTCTGCAAAACCACACGATATGCATGCAAATCGTGCTTTTGGCAGAACGCGCGCGTGGATTTCTACCAAACGACGTGAAAAGCATGCCGATGCTGCTCTTTTTAGCACCCGCACATGGATTTGTGCCAAAACGCGTTTAAGCATGCGCATGCATCTTTTGGTAGACGCGGACGCAGTTTCTGCAAAACCACACGATAGGCATGCAAATGGCGCTTTTGGCAGAACGCGCGCGTGGATTTCTACCAAACGACGTGAAAAGCATGCCGATGCTGCTCTTTTTAGCACCCGCACATGGATTTGTGCCAAAATGCGTTTTTAGCATGCGCATGCATCTTTTGGTAGACGCGGACGCAGTTTTCTGCAAAACCACACGATAGGCATGCAAATGGTGCTTTTGGCAGAACGCGCGCGTGGATTTCTACCAAACGACGTGAAAAGCATGCCGATGCTGCTCTTTTTAGCACCCGCACATGGATTTGTGCCAAAACGCGTTTTAAGCATGCGCATGCATCTTTTGGTAGACGCGGACGCAGTTTTCTGCAAAACCACACGATATGCATGCAAATGGTGCTTTTGGCAGAACGCGCGCGTGGATTTCTACCAAACGACGTGAAAAGCATGCCGATGCTGCTCTTTTTAGCACCCGCACATGGATTTGTGCCAAAACGCGTTTTATGCATGCGCATGCATCTTTTGGTAGACGCGGACGCAGTTTTCTGCAAAACCACACGATATGCATGCAAATGGTGCTTTTGGCAGAACGCGCGCTTGGATTTCTACCAAACGACGTGAAAAGCATGCCGATGCTGCTCTTTTTAGCACCCGCACATGGATTTGTGCCAAAACGCGTTTTAAGCATGCGCATGCATCTTTTGGTAGACGCGGACGCAGTTTTCTGCAAAACCACACGATATGCATGCAAATGGGGCTTTTGGCAGAACGCGCGCGTGGATTTCTACCAAACGACGTGAAAAGCATGCCGATGCTGCTCTTTTTAACATCCGCACATGGATTTGTGCCAAAGCGCGTTTTAAGCATGCGCATGCATCTTTTGGTAGACGCGGACGCAGTTTTCTGCAAAACCACACGATAGGCATGCAAATGGTGCTTTTGGCAGAACGCGCGCGTGGATTTCTACCAAACAACGTGAAAAGCATGCCGATGCTGCTCTTTTTAGCACCCGCACATGGATTTGTGCCAAAACGCGTTTTAAGCATGCGCATGCATCTTTTGGTAGACGCGGACGCAGTTTTCTGCAAAACCACACGATAGGCATGCAAATGGTGCTTTTGGCAGAACGCGCGCGTGGATTTCTACCAAACGACGTGAAAAGCATGCCGATGCTGCTCTTTTTAACATCCGCACATGGATTTGTGCCAAAACGCGTTTTATGCATGCGCATGCATCTTTTGGTAGACGCGGACGCAGTTTTCTGCAAAACCACACGATATGCATGCAAATGGTGCTTTTGGCAGAACGCGCGCGTGGATTTCTACCAAACGACGTGAAAAGCATGCCGATGCTGCTCTTTTTAACATCCGCACATGGATTTGTGCCAAAACGCGTTTTTAGCATGCGCATGCATCTTTTGGTAGACGCGGACGCAGTTTTCTGCAAAACCACACGATATGCATGCAAATGGTGCTTTTGGCAGAACGCGCGCTTGGATTTCTACCAAACGACGTGAAAAGCATGCCGATGCTGCTCTTTTTAGCACCCGCACATGGATTTGTGCCAAAACGCGTTTTAAGCATGCGCATGCATCTTTTGGTAGACGCGGACGCAGTTTTCTGCAAAACCACACGATATGCATGCAAATGGGGCTTTTGGCAGAACGCGCGCGTGGATTTCTACCAAACGACGTGAAAAGCATGCCGATGCTGCTCTTTTTAACATCCACACATGGATTTGTGCCAAAGCGCGTTTTAAGCATGCGCATGCATCTTTTGGTAGACGCGGACGCAGTTTTCTGCAAAACCACACGATAGGCATGCAAATGGTGCTTTTGGCAGAACGCGCGCGTGGATTTCTACCAAACGACGTGAAAAGCATGCCGATGCTGCTCTTTTTAGCACCCGCACATGGATTTGTGCCAAAACGCGTTTTAAGCATGCGCATGCATCTTTTGGTAGACGCGGACGCAGTTTTCTGCAAAACCACACGATATGCATGCAAATGGTGCTTTTGGCAGAACGCGCGCGTGGATTTCTACCAAACGACGTGAAAAGCATGCCGATGCTGCTCTTTTTAGCACCCGCACATGGATTTGTGCCAAAACGCGTTTTAAGCATGCGCATGCATCTTTTGGTAGACGCGGACGCAGTTTTCTGCAAAACCACACGATAGGCATGCAAATGGTGCTTTTGGCAGAACGCGCTCGTGGATTTCTACCAAACGACGTGAAAAGCATGCCGATGCTGCTCTTTTTAACATCCGCACATGGATTTGTGCCAAAACGCGTTTTATGCATGCGCATGCATCTTTTGGTAGACGCGGACGCAGTTTTCTGCAAAACCACACGATATGCATGCAAATGGTGCTTTTGGCAGAACGCGCGCGTGGATTTCTACCAAACGACGTGAAAAGCATGCCGATGCTGCTCTTTTTAACATCCGCACATGGATTTGTGCCAAAACGCGTTTTTAGCATGCGCATGCATCTTTTGGTAGACGCGGACGCAGTTTTCTGCAAAACCACACGATATGCATGCAAATGGTGCTTTTGGCAGAACGCGCGCTTGGATTTCTACCAAACGACGTGAAAAGCATGCCGATGCTGCTCTTTTTAGCACCCGCACATGGATTTGTGCCAAAACGCGTTTTAAGCATGCGCATGCATCTTTTGGTAGACGCGGACGCAGTTTTCTGCAAAACCACACGATATGCATGCAAATGGGGCTTTTGGCAGAACGCGCGCGTGGATTTCTACCAAACGACGTGAAAAGCATGCCGATGCTGCTCTTTTTAACATCCGCACATGGATTTGTGCCAAAGCGCGTTTTAAGCATGCGCATGCATCTTTTGGTAGACGCGGACGCAGTTTTCTGCAAAACCACACGATAGGCATGCAAATGGTGCTTTTGGCAGAACGCGCGCGTGGATTTCTACCAAACAACGTGAAAAGCATGCCGATGCTGCTCTTTTTAGCACCCGCACATGGATTTGTGCCAAAACGCGTTTTAAGCATGCGCATGCATCTTTTGGTAGACGCGGACGCAGTTTTCTGCAAAACCACACGATAGGCATGCAAATGGTGCTTTTGGCAGAACGCGCGCGTGGATTTCTACCAAACGACGTGAAAAGCATGCCGATGCTGCTCTTTTTAACATCCGCACATGGATTTGTGCCAAAACGCGTTTTATGCATGCGCATGCATCTTTTGGTAGACGCGGACGCAGTTTTCTGCAAAACCACACGATATGCATGCAAATGGTGCTTTTGGCAGAACGCGCGCGTGGATTTCTACCAAACGACGTGAAAAGCATGCCGATGCTGCTCTTTTTAACATCCGCACATGGATTTGTGCCAAAACGCGTTTTTAGCATGCGCATGCATCTTTTGGTAGACGCGGACGCAGTTTTCTGCAAAACCACACGATATGCATGCAAATGGTGCTTTTGGCAGAACGCGCGCTTGGATTTCTACCAAACGACGTGAAAAGCATGCCGATGCTGCTCTTTTTAGCACCCGCACATGGATTTGTGCCAAAACGCGTTTTAAGCATGCGCATGCATCTTTTGGTAGACGCGGACGCAGTTTTCTGCAAAACCACACGATATGCATGCAAATGGGGCTTTTGGCAGAACGCGCGCGTGGATTTCTACCAAACGACGTGAAAAGCATGCCGATGCTGCTCTTTTTAACATCCACACATGGATTTGTGCCAAAGCGCGTTTTAAGCATGCGCATGCATCTTTTGGTAGACGCGGACGCAGTTTTCTGCAAAACCACACGATAGGCATGCAAATGGTGCTTTTGGCAGAACGCGCGCGTGGATTTCTACCAAACAACGTGAAAAGCATGCCGATGCTGCTCTTTTTAACATCCGCACATGGATTTGTGCCAAAACGCGTTTTTAGCATGCGCATGCATCTTTTGGTAGACGCGGACGCAGTTTTCTGCAAAACCACACGATATGCATGCAAATGGTGCTTTTGGCAGAACGCGCGCGTGGATTTCTACCAAACGACGTGAAAAGAATGCCGATGCTGCTCTTTTTAGCACCCGCACATGGATTTGTGCCAAAACGCGTTTTAAGCATGCGCATGCATCTTTTGGTAGACGCGGACGCAGTTTTCTGCAAAACCACACGATATGCATGCAAATGGTGCTTTTGGCAGAACGCGCGCGTGGATTTCTACCAAACGACGTGAAAAGCATGCCGATGCTGCTCTTTTTAGCACCCGCACATGGATTTGTGCCAAAACGCGTTTTACGCATGCGCATGCATCTTTTGGTAGACGCGGACGCAGTTTTCTGCAAAACCACACGATATGCATGCAAATGGTGCTTTTGGCAGAACGCGCGTGGATTTCTACCAAACGACGTGAAAAGCATGCCGATGCTGCTCTTTTTAACATCCGCACATGGATTTGTGCCAAAGCGCGTTTTAAGCATGCGCATGCATCTTTTGGTAGACGCGGACGCAGTTTTCTGCAAAACCACACGATAGGCATGCAAATGGTGCTTTTGGCAGAACGCGCGCGTGGATTTCTACCAAACGACGTGAAAAGCATGCCGATGCTGCTCTTTTTAGCACCCGCACATGGATTTGTGCCAAAGCACGTTTTAAGCATGCGCATGCATCTTTTGGTAGACGCGGACGCAGTTTTCTGCAAAACCACACGATAGGCATGCAAATGGTGCTTTTGGCAGAACGCGCGCGTGGATTTCTACCAAACAACGTGAAAAGCATGCCGATGCTACTCTTTTTAACATCCGCACATGGATTTGTGCCAAAGCGCGTTTAAACATTCGCATGCATCTTTTGGTAGACGCGGACGCAGTTTTCTGCAAAACCACACGATATGCATGCAAATGGTGCTTTTGGCAGAACGCGCGCGTGGATTTCTACCAAACGACGTGAAAAGCATGCCGATGCTGCTCTTTTTAGCACCCGCACATGGATTTGTGCCAAAACGCGTTTTTAGCATGCGCATGCATCTTTTGGTAGACGCGGACGCAGTTTTCTGCAAAACCACACGATATGCATGCAAATGGTGCTTTTGGCAGAACGCGCGCGTGGATTTCTACCAAACGACGTGAAAAGCATGCCGATGCTGCTCTTTTTAACATCCGCACATGGATTTGTGCCAAAGCGCGTTTTAAGCATGCGCATGCATCTTTTGGTAGACGCGGACGCAGTTTTCTGCAAAACCACACGATATGCATGCAAATGGTGCTTTTGGCAGAACGCGCGCTTGGATTTCTACCAAACGACGTGAAAAGCATGCCGATGCTGCTCTTTTTAGCACCCGCACATGGATTTGTGCCAAAACGCGTTTTAAGCATGCGCATGCATCTTTTGGTAGACGCGGACGCAGTTTTCTGCAAAACCACACGATATGCATGCAAATGGGGCTTTTGGCAGAACGCGCGCGTGGATTTCTACCAAACGACGTGAAAAGCATGCCGATGCTGCTCTTTTTAACATCCGCACATGGATTTGTGCCAAAGCGCGTTTTAAGCATGCGCATGCATCTTTTGGTAGACGCGGACGCAGTTTTCTGCAAAACCACACGATAGGCATGCAAATGGTGCTTTTGGCAGAACGCGCGCGTGGATTTCTACCAAACAACGTGAAAAGCATGCCGATGCTGCTCTTTTTAACATCCGCACATGGATTTGTGCCAAAACGCGTTTTTAGCATGCGCATGCATCTTTTGGTAGACGCGGACGCAGTTTTCTGCAAAACCACACGATATGCATGCAAATGGTGCTTTTGGCAGAACGCACGCGTGGATTTCTACCAAACGACGTGAAAAGAATGCCGATGCTGCTCTTTTTAGCACCCGCACATGGATTTGTGCCAAAACGCGTTTTAAGCATGCGCATGCATCTTTTGGTAGACGCGGACGCAGTTTTCTGCAAAACCACACGATATGCATGCAAATGGTGCTTTTGGCAGAACGCGCGCGTGGATTTCTACCAAACGACGTGAAAAGCATGCCGATGCTGCTCTTTTTAGCACCCGCACATGGATTTGTGCCAAAACGCGTTTTATGCATGCGCATGCATCTTTTGGTAGACGCGGACGCAGTTTTCTGCAAAACCACACGATATGCATGCAAATGGTGCTTTTGGCAGAACGCGCGTGGATTTCTACCAAACGACGTGAAAAGCATGCCGATGCTGCTCTTTTTAACATCCGCACATGGATTTGTGCCAAAGCGCGTTTTAAGCATGCGCATGCATCTTTTGGTAGACGCGGACGCAGTTTTCTGCAAAACCACACGATAGGCATGCAAATGGTGCTTTTGGCAGAACGCGCGCGTGGATTTCTACCAAACGACGTGAAAAGCATGCCGATGCTGCTCTTTTTAGCACCCGCACATGGATTTGTGCCAAAGCGCGTTTTAAGCATGCGCATGCATCTTTTGGTAGACGCGGACGCAGTTTTCTGCAAAACCACACGATAGGCATGCAAATGGTGCTTTTGGCAGAACGCGCGCGTGGATTTCTACCAAACAACGTGAAAAGCATGCCGATGCTACTCTTTTTAACATCCGCACATGGATTTGTGCCAAAGCGCGTTTTAAGCATTCGCATGCATCTTTTGGTAGACGCGGACGCAGTTTTCTGCAAAACCACACGATATGCATGCGAATGGTGCTTTTGGCAGAACGCGCGCGTGGATTTCTACCAAACGACGTGAAAAGCATGCCGATGCTGCTCTTTTTAGCACCCGCACATGGATTTGTGCCAAAACGCGTTTTTAGCATGCGCATGCATCTTTTGGTAGACGCGGACGCAGTTTTCTGCAAAACCACACGATAGGCATGCAAATGGTGCTTTTGGCAGAACGCGCGCGTGGATTTCTACCAAACGACGTGAAAAGCATGCCGATGCTGCTCTTTTTAGCACCCGCACATGGATTTGTGCCAAAACGCGTTTTAAGCATGCGCATGCATCTTTTGGTAGACGCGGACGCAGTTTTCTGCAAAACCACACGATATGCATGCAAATGGTGCTTTTGGCAGAACGCGCGCGTGGATTTCTACCAAACGACGTGAAAAGCATGCCGATGCTGCTCTTTTTAGCACCCGCACATGGATTTGTGCCAAAACGCGTTTTAAGCATGCGCATGCATCTTTTGGTAGACGCGGACGCAGTTTTCTGCAAAACCACACGATAGGCATGCAAATGGTGCTTTTGGCAGAACGCGCGCGTGGATTTCTACCAAATGACGTGAAAAGCATGCCGATGCTGCTCTTTTTAATATCCGCACATGGATTTGTGCCAAAACGCGTTTTATGCATGCGCATGCATCTTTTGGTAGACGCGGACGCAGTTTTCTGCAAAACCACACGATATGCATGCAAATGGTGCTTTTGGCAGAACGCGCGCGTGGATTTCTACCAAACGACGTGAAAAGCATGCCGATGCTGCTCTTTTTAACATCCGCACATGGATTTGTGCCAAAACGCGTTTTTAGCATGCGCATGCATCTTTTGGTAGACGCGGACGCAGTTTTCTGCAAAACCACACGATATGCATGCAAATGGTGCTTTTGGCAGAACGCGCGCTTGGATTTCTACCAAACGACGTGAAAAGCATGCCGATGCTGCTCTTTTTAGCACCCGCACATGGATTTGTGCCAAAACGCGTTTTAAGCATGCGCATGCATCTTTTGGTAGACGCGGACGCAGTTTTCTGCAAAACCACACGATATGCATGCAAATGGTGCTTTTGGCAGAACGCGCGCGTGGATTTCTACCAAACGACGTGAAAAGCATGCCGATGCTGCTCTTTTTAACATCCGCACATGGATTTGTGCCAAAACGCGTTTTTAGCATGCGCATGCATCTTTTGGTAGACGCGGACGCAGTTTTCTGCAAAACCACACGATATGCATGCAAATGGTGCTTTTGGCAGAACGCGCGCGTGGATTTCTACCAAACGACGTGAAAAGAATGCCGATGCTGCTCTTTTTAGCACCCGCACATGGATTTGTGCCAAAACGCGTTTTAAGCATGCGCATGCATCTTTTGGTAGACGCGGACGCAGTTTTCTGCAAAACCACACGATATGCATGCAAATGGTGCTTTTGGCAGAACGCGCGCGTGGATTTCTACCAAACGACGTGAAAAGCATGCCGATGCTGCTCTTTTTAGCACCCGCACATGGATTTGTGCCAAAACGCGTTTTCTGCATGCGCATGCATCTTTTGGTAGACGCGGACGCAGTTTTCTGCAAAACCACACGATATGCATGCAAATGGTGCTTTTGGCAGAACGCGCGTGGATTTCTACCAAACGACGTGAAAAGCATGCCGATGCTGCTCTTTTTAACATCCGCACATGGATTTGTGCCAAAACGCGTTTTTAGCATGCGCATGCATCTTTTGGTAGACGCGGACGCAGTTTTCTGCAAAACCACACGATAGGCATGCAAATGGTGCTTTTGGCAGAACGCGCGCGTGGATTTCTACCAAACGACGTGAAAAGCATGCCGATGCTGCTCTTTTTAGCACCCGCACATGGATTTGTGCCAAAGCGCGTTTTAAGCATGCGCATGCATCTTTTGGTAGACGCGGATGCAGTTTTCTGCAAAACCACACGATATGCATGCAAATGGTGCTTTTGGCAGAACGCGCGCGTGGATTTCTACCAAACGACGTGAAAAGCATGCCGATGCTGCTCTTTTTAACATCCGCACATGGATTTGTGGCAAAGCGCGTTTTAAGCATGCGCATGCATCTTTTGGTAGACGCGGACGCAGTTTTCTGCAAAACCACACAATAGGCATCCAAATGGTGCTTTTGGCAGAACGCGCGCGTGGATTTCTACCAAACGACGTGAAAAGCATGCCGATGCTGCTCTTTTTAGCACCCGCACATGCATTTGTGCCAAAACGCGTTTTAAGCATGCGCATGCATCTTTTGGTAGACGCGGACGCAGTTTTCTGCAAAACCACACGATATGCATGCAAATGGTGCTTTTGGCAGAACGCGCGCGTGGATTTCTACCAAACGACGTGAAAAGCATGCCGATGCTGCTCTTTTTAACATCCGCACATGGATTTGTGCCAAAACGCGTTTTTAGCATGCGCATGCATCTTTTGGTAGACGCGGACGCAGTTTTCTGCAAAACCACACGATAGGCATGCAAATGGTGCTTTTGGCAGAACGCGCGCGTGGATTTCTACCAAACGACGTGAAAAGCATGCCGATGCTGCTCTTTTTAGCACCCGCACATGGATTTGTGCCAAAACGCGTTTTAAGCATGCGCATGCATCTTTTGGTAGACGCGGACGCAGTTTTCTGCAAAACCACACGATATGCATGCAAATGGTGCTTTTGGCAGAACGCGCGCGTGGATTTCTACCAAACGACGTGAAAAGCATGCCGATGCTGCTCTTTTTAGCACCCGCACATGGATTTGTGCCAAAACGCGTTTTATGCATGCGCATGCATCTTTTGGTAGACGCGGACGCAGTTTTCTGCAAAACCACACGATATGCATGCAAATGGTGCTTTTGGCAGAACGCGCGCGTGGATTTCTACCAAACGACGTGAAAAGCATGCCGATGCTGCTCTTTTTAACATCCGCACATGGATTTGTGCCAAAACGCGTTTTTAGCATGCGCATGCATCTTTTGGTAGACGCGGACGCAGTTTTCTGCAAAACCACACGATAGGCATGCAAATGGTGCTTTTGGCAGAACGCGCGCGTGGATTTCTACCAAACGACGTGAAAAGCATGCAGATGCTGCTCTTTTTAGCACCCGCACATGGATTTGTGCGAAAACGCGTTTTAAGCATGCGCATGCATCTTTTGGTAGACGCGGACGCAGTTTTCTGCAAAACCACACGATATGCATGCAAATGGTGCTTTTGGCAGAACGCGCGCGTGGATTTCTACCAAACGACGTGAAAAGCATGCCGATGCTGCTCTTTTTAACATCCGCACATGGATTTGTGCCAAAACGCGTTTTTAGCATGCGCATGCATCTTTTGGTAGACGCGGACGCAGTTTTCTGCAAAACCACACGATATGCATGCAAATCGTGCTTATGGCAGAACGCGCGCGTGGATTTCTACCAAACGACGTGAAAAGCATGCCGATGCTGCTCTTTTTAGCACCCGCACATGGATTTGTGCCAAAACGCGTTTTAAGCATGCGCATGCATCTTTTGGTAGACGCGGACGCAGTTTTCTGCAAAACCACACGATAGGCATGCAAATGGCGCTTTTGGCAGAACGCGCGCGTGGATTTCTACCAAACGACGTGAAAAGCATCCCGATGCTGCTCTTTTTAGCACCCGCACATGGATTTGTGCCAAAACGCGTTTTAAGCATGCGCATGCATCTTTTGGTAGACGCGGACGCAGTTTTCTGCAAAACCACACGATATGCATGCAAATGGTGCTTTTGGCAGAACGCGCGCGTGGATTTCTACCAAACGACGTGAAAAGCATGCCGATGCTGCTCTTTTTAACATCCGCACATGGATTTGTGCCAAAGCGCGTTTTAAGCATGCGCATGCATCTTTTGGTAGACGCGGACGCAGTTTTCTGCAAAACCACATGATAGGCATGCAAATGGTGCTTTTGGCAGAACGCGCGCGTGGATTTCTACCAAACGACGTGAAAAGCATGCCGATGCTGCTCTTTTTAGCACCCGCACATGGATTTGTGCCAAAACGCGTTTTTAGCATGCGCATGCATCTTTTGGTAGACGCGGACGCAGCTTTCTGCAAAACCACACGATATGCATGCAAATGGCGCTTTTGGCAGAACGCGCGCGTGGATTTCTACCAAACGACGTGAAAAGCATGCCGATGCTGCTCTTTTTAGCATCCGCACATGGATTTGTGCCAAAGCGCGTTTTAAGCATGCGCATGCATCTTTTGGTAGACGCGGACGCAGTTTTCTGCAAAACCACACGATAGGCATGCAAATGGTGCTTTTGGCAGAACGCGCGCGTGGATTTCTACCAAACAACGTGAAAAGCATGCCGATGCTGCTCTTTTTAACATCCGCACATGGATTTGTGCCAAAGCGCGTTTTAAGCATGCGCATGCATCTTTTGGTAGACGCGGACGCAGTTTTCTGCAAAACCACACGATATGCATGCAAATGGTGCTTTTGGCAGAACGCGCGCGTGGATTTCTACCAAACGACGTGAAAAGCATGCCGATGCTGCTCTTTTTAACATCCGCACATGGATTTGTGCCAAAGCGCGTTTTAAGCATGCGCATGCATCTTTTGGTAGACGCGGACGCAGTTTTCTGCAAAACCACACAATAGGCATGCAAATGGTGCTTTTGGCAGAACGCGCGTGTGGATTTCTACCAAACGACGTGAAAAGCATGCCGATGCTGCTCTTTTTAGCACCCGCACATGGATTTGTGCCAAAACGCGTTTTAAGCATGCGCATGCATCTTTTGGTAGACGCGGACGCAGTTTTCTGCAAAACCACACGATATGCATGCAAATGGTGCTTTTGGCAGAACGCGCGCGTGGATTTCTACCAAACGACGTGAAAAGCATGCCGATGCTGCTCTTTTTAACATCCGCACATGGATTTGTGACAAAACGCGTTTTTGGCATGCGCATGCATCTTTTGGTAGACGCGGACGCAGTTTTCTGCAAAACCACACGATATGCATGCAAATCGTGCTTTTGGCAGAACGCGCGCGTGGATTTCTACCAAACGACGTGAAAAGCATGCCGATGCTGCTCTTTTTAGCACCCGCACATGGATTTGTGCCAAAACGCGTTTTAAGCATGCGCATGCATCTTTTGGTAGACGCGGACGCAGTTTTCTGCAAAACCACACGATATGCATGCAAATGGTGCTTTTGGCAGAACGCGCGCGTGGATTTCTACCAAACGACGTGAAAAGCATGCCGATGCTGCTCTTTTTAACATCCGCACATGGATTTGTGCCAAAACGCGTTTTTAGCATGCGCATGCATCTTTTGGTAGACGCGGACGCAGTTTTCTGCAAAACCACACGATATGCATGCAAATCGTGGTTTTGGCAGAACGCGCGCGTGGATTTCTACCAAACGACGTGAAAAGCATGCCGATGCTGCTCTTTTTAGCATCCGCACATGGATTTGTGCCAAAGCGCGTTTTAAGCATGCGCATGCATCTTTTGGTAGACGCGGACGCAGTTTTCTGCAAAACCACACGATAGGCATGCAAATGGTGCTTTTGGCAGAACGCGCTCGTGGATTTCTACCAAACGACGTGAAAAGCATGCCGATGCTGCTCTTTTTAGCACCCGCACATGGATTTGTGCCAAAGCGCGTTTTAAGCATGCGCATGCATCTTTTGGTAGACGCGGACGCAGTTTTCTGCAAAACCACACGATAGGCATGCAAATGGTGCCTTTGGCAGAACGCGCGCGTGGATTTCTACCAAACAACGTGAAAAGCATGCCGATGCTACTCTTTTTAACATCCGCACGTGGATTTGTGCCAAAGCGCGTTTTTAGCATGCGCATGCATCTTTTGGTAGACGCGGACGCAGTTTTCTGCAAAACCACACAATAGGCATGCAAATGGTGCTTTTGGCAGAACGCGCGTGTGGATTTCTACCAAACGACGTGAAAAGCATGCCGATGCTGCTCTTTTTAGCACCCGCACATGGATTTGTGCCAAAACGCGTTTTAAGCATGCGCATGCATCTTTTGGTAGACGCGGACGCAGTTTTCTGCAAAACCACACGATATGCATGCAAATGGTGCTTTTGGCAGAACGCGCGCGTGGATTTCCACCAAACGACGTGAAAAGCATGCCGATGCTGCTCTTTTTAACATCCGCACATGGATTTGTGCCAAAACGCGTTTTTAGCATGCGCATGCATCTTTTGGTAGACGCGGACGCAGTTCTCTGCAAAACCACACGATATGCATGCAAATCGTGCTTTTGGCAGAACGCGCGCGTGGATTTCTACCAAACGACGTGAAAAGCATGCCGATGCTGCTCTTTTTAACATCCGCACAAGGATTTGTGCCAAAGCGCGTTTTAAGCATGCGCATGCATCTTTTGGTAGACGCGGACGCAGTTTTCTGCAAAACCACATGATAGGCATGCAAATGGTGCTTTTGGCAGAACGCGCGCGTGGATTTCTACCAAACGACGTGAAAAGCATGCCGATGCTGCTCTTTTTAGCACCCGCACATGGATTTGTGCCAAAGCGCGTTTTAAGCATGCGCATGCATCTTTTGGTAGACGCGGACGCAGTTTTCTGCAAAACCACACGATATGCATGCAAATGGTGCTTTTGGCAGAACGCGCGCGTGGATTTCTACCAAACGACGTGAAAAGCATGCCGATGCTGCTCTTTTTAGCACCCGCACATGGATTTGTGCCAAAACGCGTTTTAAGCATGCGCATGCATCTTTTGGTAGACGCGGACGCAGTTTTCTGCAAAACCACACGATATGCATGCAAATGGTGCTTTTGGCAGAACGCGCGCGTGGATTTCTACCAAACGACGTGAAAAGCATGCCGATGCTGCTCTTTTTAGCACCCGCACATGGATTTGTGCCAAAACGCGTTTTTAGCATGCGCATGCATCTTTTGGTAGACGCGGACGCAGCTTTCTGCAAAACCACACGATATGCATGCAAATGGCGCTTTTGGCAGAACGCGCGCGTGGATTTCTACCAAACGACGTGAAAAGCATGCCGATGCTGCTCTTTTTAGCATCCGCACATGGATTTGTGCCAAAGCGCGTTTTAAGCATGCGCATGCATCTTTTGGTAGACGCGGACGCAGTTTTCTGCAAAACCACACGATAGGCATGCAAATGGTGCTTTTGGCAGAACGCGCGCGTGGATTTCTACCAAACAACGTGAAAAGCATGCCGATGCTGCTCTTTTTAACATCCGCACATGGATTTGTGCCAAAGCGCGTTTTAAGCATGCGCATGCATCTTTTGGTAGACGCGGACGCAGTTTTCTGCAAAACCACACGATATGCATGCAAATGGTGCTTTTGGCAGAACGCGCGCGTGGATTTCTACCAAACGACGTGAAAAGCATGCCGATGCTGCTCTTTTTAACATCCGCACATGGATTTGTGCCAAAGCGCGTTTTAAGCATGCGCATGCATCTTTTGGTAGACGCGGACGCAGTTTTCTGCAAAACCACACAATAGGCATGCAAATGGTGCTTTTGGCAGAACGCGCGTGTGGATTTCTACCAAACGACGTGAAAAGCATGCCGATGCTGCTCTTTTTAGCACCCGCACATGGATTTGTGCCAAAACGCGTTTTAAGCATGCGCATGCATCTTTTGGTAGACGCGGACGCAGTTTTCTGCAAAACCACACGATATGCATGCAAATGGTGCTTTTGGCAGAACGCGCGCGTGGATTTCTACCAAACGACGTGAAAAGCATGCCGATGCTGCTCTTTTTAACATCCGCACATGGATTTGTGACAAAACGCGTTTTTGGCATGCGCATGCATCTTTTGGTAGACGCGGACGCAGTTTTCTGCAAAACCACACGATATGCATGCAAATCGTGCTTTTGGCAGAACGCGCGCGTGGATTTCTACCAAACGACGTGAAAAGCATGCCGATGCTGCTCTTTTTAGCACCCGCACATGGATTTGTGCCAAAACGCGTTTTAAGCATGCGCATGCATCTTTTGGTAGACGCGGACGCAGTTTTCTGCAAAACCACACGATATGCATGCAAATGGTGCTTTTGGCAGAACGCGCGCGTGGATTTCTACCAAACGACGTGAAAAGCATGCCGATGCTGCTCTTTTTAACATCCGCACATGGATTTGTGCCAAAACGCGTTTTTAGCATGCGCATGCATCTTTTGGTAGACGCGGACGCAGTTTTCTGCAAAACCACACGATATGCATGCAAATCGTGGTTTTGGCAGAACGCGCGCGTGGATTTCTACCAAACGACGTGAAAAGCATGCCGATGCTGCTCTTTTTAGCATCCGCACATGGATTTGTGCCAAAGCGCGTTTTAAGCATGCGCATGCATCTTTTGGTAGACGCGGACGCAGTTTTCTGCAAAACCACACGATAGGCATGCAAATGGTGCTTTTGGCAGAACGCGCTCGTGGATTTCTACCAAACGACGTGAAAAGCATGCCGATGCTGCTCTTTTTAGCACCCGCACATGGATTTGTGCCAAAGCGCGTTTTAAGCATGCGCATGCATCTTTTGGTAGACGCGGACGCAGTTTTCTGCAAAACCACACGATAGGCATGCAAATGGTGCCTTTGGCAGAACGCGCGCGTGGATTTCTACCAAACAACGTGAAAAGCATGCCGATGCTACTCTTTTTAACATCCGCACGTGGATTTGTGCCAAAGCGCGTTTTTAGCATGCGCATGCATCTTTTGGTAGACGCGGACGCAGTTTTCTGCAAAACCACACAATAGGCATGCAAATGGTGCTTTTGGCAGAACGCGCGTGTGGATTTCTACCAAACGACGTGAAAAGCATGCCGATGCTGCTCTTTTTAGCACCCGCACATGGATTTGTGCCAAAACGCGTTTTAAGCATGCGCATGCATCTTTTGGTAGACGCGGACGCAGTTTTCTGCAAAACCACACGATATGCATGCAAATGGTGCTTTTGGCAGAACGCGCGCGTGGATTTCCACCAAACGACGTGAAAAGCATGCCGATGCTGCTCTTTTTAACATCCGCACATGGATTTGTGCCAAAACGCGTTTTTAGCATGCGCATGCATCTTTTGGTAGACGCGGACGCAGTTCTCTGCAAAACCACACGATATGCATGCAAATCGTGCTTTTGGCAGAACGCGCGCGTGGATTTCTACCAAACGACGTGAAAAGCATGCCGATGCTGCTCTTTTTAACATCCGCACAAGGATTTGTGCCAAAGCGCGTTTTTAGCATGCGCATGCATCTTTTGGTAGACGCGGACGCAGTTTTCTGCAAAACCACATGATAGGCATGCAAATGGTGCTTTTGGCAGAACGCGCGCGTGGATTTCTACCAAACGACGTGAAAAGCATGCCGATGCTGCTCTTTTTAGCACCCGCACATGGATTTGTGCCAAAGCGCGTTTTAAGCATGCGCATGCATCTTTTGGTAGACGCGGACGCAGTTTTCTGCAAAACCACACGATATGCATGCAAATGGTGCTTTTGGCAGAACGCGCGCGTGGATTTCTACCAAACGACGTGAAAAGCATGCCGATGCTGCTCTTTTTAACATCCGCACATGGATTTGTGCCAAAGCGCGTTTTAAGCATGCGCATGCATCTTTTGGTAGACGCGGACGCAGTTTTCTGCAAAACCACACAATAGGCATGCAAATGGTGCTTTTGGCAGAACGCGCGTGTGGATTTCTACCAAACGACGTGAAAAGCATGCCGATGCTGCTCTTTTTAGCACCCGCACATGGATTTGTGCCAAAACGCGTTTTAAGCATGCGCATGCATCTTTTGGTAGACGCGGACGCAGTTTTCTGCAAAACCACACGATATGCATGCAAATGGTGCTTTTGGCAGAACGCGCGCGTGGATTTCTACCAAACGACGTGAAAAGCATGCCGATGCTGCTCTTTTTAACATCCGCACATGGATTTGTGCCAAAACGCGTTTTTAGCATGCGCATGCATATTTTGGTAGACGCGGACGCAGTTTTCTGCAAAACCACACGATATGCATGCAAATCGTGCTTTTGGCAGAACGCGCGCGTGGATTTCTACCAAACGACGTGAAAAGCATGCCGATGCTGCTCTTTTTAGCACCCGCACATGGATTTGTGCCAAAACGCGTTTTAAGCATGCGCATGCATCTTTTGGTAGACGCGGACGCAGTTTTCTGCAAAACCACACGATATGCATGCAAATGGTGCTTTTGGCAGAACGCGCGCGTGGATTTCTACCAAACGACGTGAAAAGCATGCCGATGCTGCTCTTTTTAACATCCGCACATGGATTTGTGCCAAAACGCGTTTTTAGCATGCGCATGCATCTTTTGGTAGACGCGGACGCAGTTTTCTGCAAAACCACACGATATGCATGCAAATCGTGGTTTTGGCAGAACGCGCGCGTGGATTTCTACCAAACGACGTGAAAAGCATGCCGATGCTGCTCTTTTTAGCATCCGCACATGGATTTGTGCCAAAGCGCGTTTTAAGCATGCGCATGCATCTTTTGGTAGACGCGGACGCAGTTTTCTGCAAAACCACACGATAGGCATGCAAATGGTGCTTTTGGCAGAACGCGCGCGTGGATTTCTACCAAACAACGTGAAAAGCATGCCGATGCTACTCTTTTTAACATCCGCACATGGATTTGTGCCAAAACGCGTTTTTAGCATGCGCATGCATCTTTTGGTAGACGCGGACGCAGTTTTCTGCAAAACCACACAATAGGCATGCAAATGGTGCTTTTGGCAGAACGCGAGTGTGGATTTCTACCAAACGACGTGAAAAGCATGCCGATGCTGCTCTTTTTAGCACCCGCACATGGATTTGTGCCAAAACGCGTTTTAAGCATGCGCATGCATCTTTTGGTAGACGCGGACGCAGTTTTCTGCAAAACCACACGATAGGCATGCAAATGGTGCTTTTGGCAGAACGCGCGCGTGGATTTCTACCAAACGACGTGAAAAGCATGCCGATGCTGCTCTTTTTAACATCCGCACATGGATTTGTGCCAAAGCGCGTTTTAAGCATGCGCATGCATCTTTTGGTAGACGCGGACGCAGTTTTCTGCAAAACCACACAATAGGCATGCAAATGGTGCTTTTGGCAGAACGCGCGTGTGGATTTCCACCAAACAACGTGAAAAGCATGCCGATGCTGCTCTTTTTAGCACCCGCACATGGATTTGTGCCAAAACGCGTTTTTAATATGCGCATGCATCTTTTGGTAGACGCGGACGCAGTTTTCTGCAAAACCACACGATAGGCATGCAAATGGTGCTTTTGGCAGAACGCGCGCGTGGATTTCTACCAAACAACGTGAAAAGCATACCAATGCTGCTTCTTTTAACATCCGCACATGGATTTGTGCCAAAGCGCGTTTTAAGCATGCGCATGCATCTTTTGGTAGACGCGGACGCAGTTTTCTGCAAAACCACACGATATGCATGCAAATGGTGCTTTTGGCAGAACGCGCGCGTGGATTTCTACCAAATGACGTGAAAAGCATGCCGATGCTGCTCTTTTTAACATCCGCACATGGATTTGTGCCAAAGCGCGTTTTAAGCATGCGCATGCATCTTTTGGTAGACGCGGACGCAGTTTTCTGCAAAACCACACAATAGGCATCCAAATGGTGCTTTTGGCAGAACGCGCGTGTGGATTTCTACCAAACGACGTGAAAAGCATGCCGATGCTGCTCTTTTTAGCACCCGCACATGGATTTGTGCCAAAACGCGGTTTAAGCATGCGCATGCATCTTTTGGTAGACGCGGACGCAGTTTTCTGCAAAACCACACGATATGCATGCAAATGCTGCTTTTGGCAGAACGCGCGCGTGGATTTCTACCAAACGACGTGAAAAGCATGCCGATGCTGCTCTTTTTAACATCCGCACATGGATTTGTGCCAAAACGCGTTTTTAGCATGCGCATGCATCTTTTGGTAGACGCGGACGCAGTTTTCTGCAAAACCACACGATATGCATGCAAATCGTGCTTTTGGCAGAACGCGCGCGTGGATTTCTACCAAACGACGTGAAAAGCATGCCGATGCTGCTCTTTTTAGCACCCGCACATGGATTTGTGCCAAAACGCGTTTTAAGCATGCGCATGCATCTTTTGGTAGACGCGGACGCAGTTTTCTGCAAAACCACACGATATGCATGCAAATCGTGCTTTTGGCAGAACGCGCGCGTGGATTTCTACCAAACGACGTGAAAAGCATGCCGATGCTGCTCTTTTTAGCACCCGCACATGGATTTGTGCCAAAACGCGTTTTAAGCATGCGCATGCATCTTTTGGTAGACGCGGACGCAGTTTTCTGCAAAACCACACGATATGCATGCAAATCGTGCTTTTGGCAGAACGCGCGCGTGGATTTCTACCAAACGACGTGAAAAGCATGCCGATGCTGCTCTTTTTAGCACCCGCACATGGATTTGTGCCAAATCGCGTTTTAAGCATGCGCATGCATCTTTTGGTAGACGCGGACGCAGTTTTCTGCAAAACCACACGATATGCATGCAAATGGTGCTTTTGGCAGAACGCGCGCGTGGATTTCTACCAAACGACGTGAAAAGCATGCCGATGCTGCTCTTTTTAACATCCGCACATGGATTTGTGCCAAAGCGCGTTTTAAGCATGCGCATGCATCTTTTGGTAGACGCGGACGCAGTTTTCTGCAAAACAACACGATAGGCATGCAAATGGTGCTTTTGGCAGAACGCGCGCGTGGATTTCTACCAAACGACGTGAAAAGCATGCCGATGCTGCTCTTTTTAGCACCCGCACATGGATTTGTGCCAAAACGCGTTTTTAGCATGCGCATGCATCTTTTGTAGACGCGGACGCAGTTTTCTGCAAAACCACACGATATGCATGCAAATGGTGCTTTGGCAGAACACGCGCGTGGATTTCTACCAAACGACGTGAAAAGCATGCCGATGCTGCTCTTTTTAGCACCCGCACATGGATTTGTGCCAAAACGCGTTTTTAAGCATGCGCATGCATCTTTGGTAGACGCGGACGCAGTTTTCTGCAAAACCACACGATATGCATGCAAATGGTGCTTTTGGCAGAACGCGCGCGTGGATTTCTACCCCAAACGACGTGAAAAGCATGCCGATGCTGCTCTTTTTAACATCCGCACATGGATTTGTGCCAAAACGCGTTTTTAGCATGCGCATGCATCTTTTGGTAGACGCGGACGCAGTTTTCTGCAAAACCACACGATATGCATGCAAATCGTGCTTTTGGCAGAACGCGCGCGTGGATTTCTACCAAACGACGTGAAAAGCATGCCGATGCTGCTCTTTTTAGCACCTGCACATGGATTTGTGCCAAAACGCGTTTTAAGCATGCGCATGCATCTTTTGGTAGACGCGGACGCAGTTTTCTGCAAAACCACACGATATGCATGCAAATGGTGCTTTTGGCAGAACGCGCGCGTGGATTTCTACCAAACGACGTGAAAAGCATGCCGATGCTGCTCTTTTTAACATCCGCACATGGATTTGTGCCAAATCGCGTTTTTAGCATGCGCATGCATCTTTTGGTAGACGCGGACGCAGTTTTCTGCAAAACCACACAATAGGCATCCAAATGGTGCTTTTGGCAGAACGCGCGCGTGGATTTCTACCAAACGACGTGAAAAGCATGCCGATGCTGCTCTTTTTAGCATCCGCACATGGATTTGTGCCAAAACGCGTTTTTAGCATGCGCATGCATCTTTTGGTAGACGCGGACGCAGTTTTCTGCAAAACCACACGATATGCATGCAAATCGTGCTTTTGGCAGAACGCGCGCGTGGATTTCTACCAAACGACGTGAAAAGCATGCCGATGCTGCTCTTTTTAGCATCCGCACATGGATTTGTGCCAAAGCGCGTTTTAAGCATGCGCATGCATCTTTTGGTAGACGCGGACGCAGTTTCCTGCAAAACCACACGATAGGCAGCAAATGGTGCTTTTGGCAGAACGCGCGCGTGGATTTCCACCAAACAACGTGAAAAGCATGCCGATGCTGCTCTTTTTAGCACCCGCACATGGATTTGTGCCAAAACGCGTTTTTAATATGCGCATGCATCTTTTGGTAGACGCGGACGCAGTTTTCTGCAAAACCACACGATAGGCATGCAAATGGTGCTTTTGGCAGAACGCGCGCGTGGATTTCTACCAAACATTGTGAAAAGCATACCGATGCTGCTCCTTTTAACATCCGCACATGGATTTGTGCCAAAGCGCGTTTTAAGCATGCGCATGCATCTTTTGGTAGACGCGGACGCAGTTTTCTGCAAAACCACACGATATGCATGCAAATGGTGCTTTTGGCAGAACGCGCGCGTGGATTTCTA